>NC_069502.1:465082732-465232732 GCF_027579735.1 Bombina bombina | reverse complement strand
CCCTGAAGTGTGTACTACAGTCCATAGCCCTGAAGTGTGTACTACAGTCCATAGCCCTGAAGTGTGTGCTACAGTCCATAGCCCTGAAGTGTGTACTACAGTCCATAGCCCTGAAGTGTGTACTACAGTCCATAGCCCTGAAGTGTGTACTACAGTCCATAGCCCTGAAGTGGACCTTTCAGTACTTGGCTCTTGTCTGTCTGAACTTGCACATCAACATCAGCTATACTGGTTTGTACAGTTTTCTTCTGTTAACTTTTGCTTTTACCTGTTTTACAATATATACTATTTCAGGACATTACTTGCTATTTGCCTATGTAACTTTCTCCTATTAAACCGGACTGTTGTATATATTTGAGTCTCCAGTCTATTGCTATGCAATCTGCCCAGCTCCCTGCTTAACCCTGCTATTGGGCTCCATCCTGATAAAGAGGCCAGAATCATGACACGTTGCTGCATGGGGCAGTTTATGAATTAAAGATGAATAATATTAATAATAAAAATAAGAAGATATTTGGGAGCATTTGGAGAGGCATTGTCCTCACTAAACCAATGGACCAGCCATGACCAGAGATATAGTATGTGAGCCCTCTTTGTAAACTGGAGACTCGGTTTACAATGTGGTTAGTATTTTTTGAGTAATAAACATGAGTGCACTGAAATTGTGGATCCATCTAACCAAAGAATTAACCCACACAACTACAAGACCACTTATTTTAAAGAATTTTACATTCAGATGAGTACCCTCTAGATATTACATAGCTGATGTAAATTAGAATGTCTTCAAACATTAAACACCAGGTTTTGCATAATTAATGGAGAGGTCCCTAGTGGTGTGTGCTAATAGGGTTGCTAAAATATTTAAAGGGACATCCTACATTTACTTGTAGGCTGTCTTTACAATTTATATATCCTAGTTCTTGCATTTTTATTTTTATTATTTTACTGTTCAAAGGACCATTAAATTCAACATTTAAACAACACATAAAATGTTTCATTATTGAAAGTGAAACATTATTGAAATTTACATTAATTATTTTGCTTTCTTTTGCTGTAAAATAAATCTGAATTTTGTACTTGGTCCAGATGGGACTGTACCTGGACAACACAGTTAAAGGGACAGTCAAGTCTAAAACAAACTTTCATGATTCATATAGGGCATGTCATTTTAAACAACTTTCCAATTTACTTTTATCACAAATTTTGCTTTGTTCTCTTGGCATTCTTAGTTGAAAGCTAAACCTAGGTAGGCTCATATGCTAATTTCTTAGACCTTGAAGGCCGTCTCAAATCTGAATAAATTTTGACAGTTTTTCACCACTAGAAGGCGTTAGTTCATTTGTTTCATATAGATAACATTGAGCTCACGCACGTGAAGTTACCTAGGAGTCAGCTCTGATTGGGTTAACTATCTTTTTAAACAACAAAAATTCTGGTGTTGACTGTCCCTTTAAGTAAGTAAGTGATACCAGCCCACTAACACTAATTAACCCACTGACACCAAGGAAATAATATATTTTCTTCCCCCATTTACACCAATGCATTTTTTATATATATATATATATATATATATATATATATATATATATATATATATATATATATATATATATATATATATATATATATATATCTATCAGTATCTCACAAAAGTGAGTACACCCCTCACATTTTTGTAAATATTTTTTTATATATTTTCATGTGATAACACTGAAGAAATGACACTTTGCTACAATGTAAAGTAGTGAGTGTACAGGCTGTATAACAGTGTAAATTTGCTGTCCCCTCAAAATAACGTAACACACAGCCATTAATGTCTAAACCGTTGGCAACAAAAGTGAGTACACCCCTTAGTGAAAATGTCCAAATTTGTCCCAATTAGCCATTTCCCCCCCCCCCCCCAGTGTCATGTGACTCGTTAGTGTTACAATGTCTCAGGTGTGAATGGGGAACAGGTGTGTTAAATTTAGTGTTATCGCTCTCACACGCTCTCATACTGGTCACTAGAAGTTCAACATGGCACCTCATGGTAAAGAACTCTCTGAGGATCTGAAAAAAAGAATTGTTTCTCTACATAAAGATGGTCTAGGCTATAAGAAGATTGCCAAGACCCTGAAACTGAGCTGCAACACGGTGGGCAAGACCATACAGCAGTTGGCAAGAAGAGTTTGCCCAGAGACTTCCTGTATGCTGCATGTTGCTTACGTTCATTAAAATCAAGTTGAGTTTCTTTAGTTTCATTACTGCTTCCAAATTGCTAAGCAAAGTTTGTGCAGTGACTGCCTGTTCCAGTACAGGATTTGAAGTGTTTATTGAATTCCAGTTCTATAAGCCTTATACTATGTTTCTTCTATGGCCTTTTTTCTATGTGCTTTTAAATAGCAACATCCCTGTGTGTCTCTATAATAAACTAGGATTTACTTTTATCTACTTGCACATTGGCTTCCTTCTATTTCAATCCAGAGTTTTGGGACATACAACAAATACTTAAACATACTGGATCATACATATTTGCTTGCACATTATGACAGCATAGCATCTACATGGGCTTGAAGGGCAGGTCTCAATCCCAGTAAAGGGGTATTGAATTAACAACATTTTACAGGAAAGACAAACGGTACATGTAAGTATATTGTAACCGTTGAAGCAAAAAGGATGTGCTGAAGCCTTATGTAAACGGGCGGCACAACATCTCAGGTGCCTGCAGCAATTAGACCTCTGGGGTAAACGTTCCAGTACACTTAATACTTACAGGGTAAATCCAGGGCTTATCAACAACAAGCTTTAGTTTTTTACCTATCTTACAGGGTCCAATTACCCTGAGCAAGAATCCAAAAACTACATATCACACTCTCCTTTAGACGTTCTAACTCTTGAACAAGTGATGTAACAATAATCTTCCCTCATCCTCAATCATGCATTGTTTTCTAATTCTAATGATAAAATATGTTCACTGGATAATTCATGTTGATTATAATTAAATTCAAGTCAATGGTGCTTCCTATCCAATTTGTTTAAATTAAAGCTCATTTTAAATTTAAGTTGCTAGTGTAACGCCCCCTAGTGGTCTTGGAGCGGATTAAAGGCTGAAGTCTGGTAGGGAGGAGAATATGTGGTAACAATGTTGCAAGTTATGGGAAGTGACTTACCTGAAGGATAAAAGTTTTGGTTCTTGAAGTTTATTCTTCTTTCGTGCTGTTTTTGCTGGAAGAATTCTAAGTTGCCCACCCTTCATTCCCTTGAAAGTAAGTGGCTGGTGGTATAAGTTGTCGGCTTCCTTGTGTTGCTGTAGAGGGCACGGTAGGGGTAGGGCTACTCAAACCTGCCTTTTGGTAAGACTGCGCACTTCAATTTTGTCATGCCCCAGAGAAGGTCGGTAAAGGGCAAGGAGGGGAAGAAGAAACTTTAAAGTGAGTACACCTTCATTATTGTTTTACCCCAAAGCTACCTGTATACCTGTTATACCTGTGAGTGGGCTAGGTCTTAAATACCCCAATTTGGGGGGCCATAAGCTATCAGGACTTGAAGTTAAAAGGTTGCAATTGAACCTCCAGATAGGCCAGATCAGTTACCCCGGGACAAACAAATCTGGTACGCATAATTCAGTTAAAAGACTGACCCTTGTTAGGGTATATTGAGTCTAGGGAAAGTCTGCAACTATATTTTGGGTATAATCTTTAAGCAGAAGCAGACTAGAAAACTCAGAATTGGAAATCACGGCCAGGCAAGGCACCTAGTTAAGTCCCCTACAAGGGCCGAAGAGTAAAACGCAGTGGAGTACTTGGACATATTGCTACTTTCTGTGGTACATAACCTCTTATAAGCCAATTCAAGATAAGGGGTTAATAACATATTGGAAGGGCAAGGATCTATGGAGGTATCCCCATACCGGTCAGATTTGAAGGAATGGCTAAAGAGTGAAAAGAAAAAGTGCCCCTTACGTTCACTTTAAAAAAGTTTTTCCTTTTTTTTTCGAAAACACAAGTGTATTGCTTTAAAAATCACACTGAGATAACTTTCTACTGACCAAGATCTGGCTCATGTGTTTATGAACTTAATTATTTAACAAGTCTTTTTTTTTTTACAGGAGACCAGGCAAAAGGAACTTTCTGGACGTTCCCCAGATTTAAAGAAAAAATGTAAAAGATTGTGTTGATTACTGTGTGTTCAAATACATATATGTTGAAGTTAAAATGGGGATAGCCCATATGCAGAAAGGTATTTAATCCTGGTATAGATCTCAGTGGTACTGAGTCAAAGTGTGTTATTTCGAAAAAGAAAGGGAAGGGGGAAGGAAGTGAGAAAAGAAAAAAAGAGTTCTAAATGGTATATAAAATCAGTTTTGTATAGAGATTAGTACATAGGAAGCACTAACTTAAACTGGAAGTCATCTGAAGATATTTCTTATATCTTGTATTTATTTCAGTTTGCATTATAGGTAAAGGAGAGAATAGTTTAAATATATAGCACCATCAACCCTTGTCTAAAACTTTAAGAGAACTAAGTTGAAGGCCATTAGCCTAGATAGAGGACCTAATCACTATATAATTCTGTCAAAATGATATGAATCTTAACTATTTATAGAGGTTGATATCTCTTCACAAAATCATAATCTATAGAGTAACTAGTGGAGGGCACCTTGAATAAAGAGGTTATCGAGGGAAATCATGAGCCTGTTGGTCTGATTAAAAACGTATATTGCAGAGGGATCTGGTCACCCTGGTCTTAAGGACACAATACACTCTTTTTTTTTCTTTTTTTTTTGGGCACGGGAGGGTGGCAACTTTGGGGTGGGGGATTTGTTTAGCACTTTGCACTTGCATTTATTTATGTAAAAAAAAATAAAACATTTGTCATCCACTAGTCTCTTATTCGGCTTGAGCGGCTGTCAAGAGCTAGGGCCCACTAACAGTAGGAGTGCTGTTGCTCTAGCTGTGAGGTAGCAGCCTTGTTTGCAGTTTTGGGGTGGAGTGATGGCCAGGCTGGAAGGAATGGCGACGGTATTAGGTGCGTGCCTAGGGTGCCTTTCCTCTCAGGTAGGCAGGCCAGGAGAACTCCTTCATCCCCTTTTCATGCAATGTGATTGGGGCATTACCTCTTAATGTAGTAGTAAGTTAGGTACTCATTTCCGCCATACATATTTAAATATTCCAGTCGGTTGAAGTTAACCTCCCAATGGTGACATAATTGATATTGATATTGATAAGTTAATGTTAATTGCCATGTGATGTTTAATCCTTATCAATACTTGCTATTATTCTTAAACTTATAGCTGTCTTATGCCATAGTTTCAACCTCCTCCAAATTTTACTGTCTGTTTACTTAACTTATCTCACCCTGACCAGACCAGAATTCAACTTTCAAACTGGCCCTTCATCTATCTTTGATTTATCAATCAAGTAATTTAGTGGACACAGCTGACTTCCCTGCCTATATATTTAACAATAGCTTGGGCTGTGCATTGCTACAACAACATATGTTCACATTTCTGAAGTGAACATTTTATAAGTGAGGCATTAAGAAAGAATTATATAAGAATTGGACAAGGATTGGGCAAGGGGCAGGACACAAGGCAAGTACTTTTGTAATATTAAGTTCTATATATCTCATTGTTTCCTAATGCAATTGCTGCTGTAATATTGTGTCTTATGGGCTCCATTACATATGCAGCGTCGCCCGCAAATGCCGGCGACACCAGATTTTACGCGGTTTTGGTATTACATATAAGGCGTAGCATACAAGTTACGTGCGTTTATTTCCCCCGTCGCTCGCAATTATTACTCCCATAGGCTAACATGGGACCGCGTCGTAAATCGGTATCCAATATCCAGCGCAAGGCCTTACGTGGCAAAAATGGAGAAATCTTACTCCATTTTTACCTCGCCATAAAAGGCAGCCGTAGCAGGCCTTGCGCTGAGTATGGGAGCACTGTAACTCCCGAAAATGCCTACAAAAATAAGCTAACACCTAACGCATGCGCAATGTCTATCTACCTGTCAACCGCAATCCCCCACCGCAATAACTAATAAAGTCTATTAACCCCTATATCCGCCATCAAACCCACACTGCAAGTAATAACTAAATTATTAACCCCTAAACCGCCATAGCCCACAACGCAATTAGCCTATTCAAGTATTAACCCCTAAACCGCCATAGCCCACATAACCTATTAAATGTATTAACCCCTAATCTGCCACCACCAATGTCGCCGCCACAATAATAAAGTTATTAACCCCTAAACCTAAGTCTAACCCTAACACCCCCCTAACTTAAATATTATTTAAATAAATCTAAATAAATGTAATATTATTAACTAAATTATTCCTATTTAAAACTAAATACTTACCTATAAAATAAACCCTAAGATAGCTACAATATAATTAATAATTACATTGTAGCTATTTTAGGATTTATTTTTATTTTACAGGGAACTTTGTATTTATTTTAACTAGGTACAATAGTTATTAAATAGTTATTAACTATTTAATAGCTACCTAGTTAAAATAAATACAAATTTACCTGTAAAATAAATCCTAACCTAAGTTACAATTACACCTAACACTACACTATCATTAAATAAATGAAATTAATTAACTACAATTACCTAAAATTAAATACAATTAAATAAACTAAAGTACAAAAACAAACACTAAATTACAGAAAATAAAAAAAATTACAAGTTTAAACTAATTACACCTAATCTAAGCCCCCTAATAAAATAAAAAAGCCCCCCAAAATAATAAAATTCCCTACCCTATACTAAATTACAAATAGCCCTTAAAATGGCTTTTTGAGGGGCATTGCCCCAAAGTAATCAGCTCTTTTACCTGTAAAAAAAGATATACAACACCCCCCAACATTAAAACCCACCACCCACACACCCAACCTTACTCTAAAACCCACCCAATCCCCCCTTAAAAAAACCTAACACTAACCCCTTGAAGATCACCCTACCTTGAGCCATCTTCACCCAGCCGGGCAGAAGTCTTCATCCGATCCGGGCAGAAGTCTTCATCGAATCCGGGCAGAAGAGGTCCTCCAGACAGACAGAAGTCTTCATCCAAGCGGCATCTTCTATCTTCTTCCATCCAATGAGGAGCGTCTCCATCTTGAAGACATCCGACTCGGAGCATCCTCTTCGTTCAACGTGCAACTGAAGAATGAAGGTTCCTTTAAATGACGTCATCCAAGATGGCGTCCCTTCAATTCCGATTGGCTGATAGAATTCTATCAGCCAATCGGAATTAAGGTAGGAAAAATCCTATTGGCTGATGCAATCAGCCAATAGGATTGAAGTTCAATCCAATTGGTTGATCCAATCAGCCAATAGGATTGAGCTTGCATTCTATTGACTGTTCCAATCAGCCAATAAAATGTGAGCTCAATCCTATTGGCTGAATGCATCAGCCAATAGGATTTTTCCTACCTTAATTCCGATTGGCTGATAGAATTCTATCAGCCAATCGGAATTGATGGGACGCCATCTTGGATGACGTCATGTAAAGGAACCTTCATTCTTCAGTTGGACGTCGAACGAAGAGGATGCTCCGCGTCGGATGTCTTCAAGATGGAGCCACTCCTCGTCGGATGGAAGAAGATAGAAAATGCCACTTGGATGAAGACTTCTGCCCGTCTGGAGGACCTCTTCTGCCCGGATTCGATGAAGACTTCTGCCCGGATCGGATGAAGACTTCTGCCCGACTGGGTGAAGACGGCTCAAGGCAGGGTGATCTTCAAGGGGTTAGTGTTAGGTTTTTTAAGGGGAGATTGGGTGGGTTTTAGGGTAAGGTTGGGTGATTGGGTGGTGGGTTTTAATGTTGGGGGGGTTGTATATCTTTTTTTACAGGTAAAAGAGCTGATTACTTTGGGGCAATGCCCCGCAAAAAGCCCTTTTAAGGGCTATTTGTAATTTAGTATAGGGTACGGAATTTTATTATTTTGGGGGGCTTTTTTATTTTATTAGGGGGCTTAGATTAGGTGTAATTAGTTTAAACTTCTTGTAATTTTTTTTATTTTCTGTAATTTAGTGTTTGTTTTTTTGGTACTTTAGTTTATTTTATTTAATTGTATTTAATTTTAGGTAATTGTAGTTAATTAATTTAATTTATTTAATGATAGTGTAGTGTTAGGTGTAATTGTAACTTAGGTTAGGATTTATTTTACAGGTAAATTTGTATTTATTTTAACTAGGTAGCTATTAAATAGTTAATAACTATTTAATAACTATTGTACCTAGTTAAAATAAATACAAAGTTGCATGTAAAATTAAAAATAAATCCTAAAATAGCTACAATGTAATTATTAATTATATTGTAGCTATCTTAGGGTTTATTTTATAGGTAAGTATTTAGTTTTTTATAGGGGTGTTACGTGTCGGACTTATTTTTTATGAGGCGTTTTAGACATTTACGGGAGATTTGTTATTTTATTTACTTTTCTTAGGCGCTCACCAAAGGATCATCAGCATCGTAGACACCATAACTACTGCATAGCCACCATAAGTAATGCAGACTCTACGAACCACCGCTGCTGGGCTGGTATCTCGCCGTCTGCTCTGCGCCCTGGACCTACGACCAGGCTCCAGTAGGTGAACCTCTTCCTTCTGTAGAGCGAAGCAGGATCAGGAACAAGAGCTCTTACAAGATCTCAGTAGCTAAGGGAGTATGAAGAGCATAGCAATCCCTGTAGTGATTATAGCTGTCCCCTACAAACATGAGTCAAGGCTGCAAGTTAGAGGGTCAGAAGAGGTCTGAGGTGCTGGAACACCCAGCCTGGTTTTTATTGAGGTTACATGCAAAAAGGACACTGTCAGGGGGAGGCATAAAATCCCCAATCACACATTTGGTACATTTAGGTAGAGAGACAACGCCCTTTGACAGGCCACAATAGAATTACATTACTTCAGCAGATAACAAGTTACACACAAGAAAACAATGCAGTCATCTTATCAACTAGCAGTCTGACTCTGGAGGTGATTAGACAATGGGAATGTTTATCACTAAACTTAATTAGAGCTGATGCCAGCAAACTTGTATTTAGAAAATAGCTTCTTGAAGCTGAACAAAATTAACTCTTTCAGTTCTGACCGAAGGGTCTGTCACATAGCACTTAATGGTACACAATGAAAACTAATGCTTTTGTAACAGTGCTCCCTTTCTGTGGAACACTCTGCCTGTGTGGTACTTGGTTCAGTAAGCCCTATTTACTGAACCAAGTGGGAGAAAGCCAGGGACAAGTTATTTTACAGGTCTGGGGACATAGTCTTAAAGGGGCATTGTTCACCAAAGTCACAATATGTCCCCAGACGGTTCTTAAAGGGCCATACACACCCAATAAGAGTTAATACGTTTTCAGAGTCATGAGGAAGGAGGCTGGCAAATAGGCTTCTCCACAATCCAGGGAAGCAGGGCAATTTTCCATTTAAAGGGCCAGTTACAAATAGCAGTTTGTAACATATCTCCCCTTTTGGAGGGAGACTAACCAGGCACCTGACCTTCTGTCGGTCAGTGCCTAAGTTAGTCTCGCAACCCACCCACAAATAAACATTAGCAGCAAAGTAGCCCCCCCACAATAAGTAGTACTGGCCTGTAGGTTCCAGTTTGTAGGATGAAAGTGTAGCATCCTCTGCCTTCCTGGCGCAGCTGGGCAAATAGCTGGTGGTACTTGGGGGGCAGAGGCCAGCGGCACTCTGCCCTGGTGCCAGTGCTTCTGCTGGGGTGAGGGGTTTGCAGGCCAGTCCTGTAACAAGGGGGTCTGTAGGGCAGAGGCCAGCAGCGCTCTGTCCTGATGCCAGCTCTTCTGCTGGGGGAATTGGGGCATAGTCCTGCCCGGTGGCAAAGGGAATGTGGGGGTCAGTGGGGGTTAACATCTCCACTGTTAACCCTGGGCCCAAGTTAGGAGTTAGCTGGTGAGGGGGAGATTGGCTTACCTCCTCCTCCTGATACTCTGGCGGCCGTTGGGAAAGGAGGTCGATGCTCTCCGCTCCCTGTGGAACATGCTGCGGCTGGGGAGAGAGACCGGTTGTCTCCTCTCCCTGGAAGGCACACTCCGGCTGGGGAGGGAGGTCGATGCTCTCCCCTCCCTGTAGCTGGGTCTGTCGCTGGGGATCTGGGCCGCCTGCCCAGCATCCCTGTAGGGCCGGTAGAGAGACTGCGGTCCCATCTCCACCTGCCTGCTGGGGGTCCTCCCAGGACCAGTCTATGAGGCCTGCTGCCTCGGGTATCTCTGGTTGGGGTTGGGGAAGGAGACCGGTTGTCTCTTCCCTCTGCACGGTATACTGCCGCTGGGGAGGGAGGTCACTGCTCTCCTCTCCCTGTAACTCAGGCTGCCGCTGGGGAGGGAGGTCGTTGCTCTCCGCTCCCTGTAACTCACTTTCTCGCTGGAGACCAGGTGTCCATACCCCCAAACTCCACAGTTGGCGCTCAAAGGCTCGTGCCGCTTCGTTCTCAGTATCCAATTCCCGGATGATTCGACTGACTACCTCCTGCACAGGGTCTGGACCATATCGGACTAGCCGCCTCTTTACCTCTGGAACGAAATCAGCGCCCTCATAGCGACGGATCAGGTTGAGGTGCTCTTCACAGGGTTCTGACCAGTGTCTTGTCAGCTCCATGCTGCTGTAGGTAGGGACGCTGCGCAGTGGCTAGCGTTGCCCTCAATAACTCTCATACGATACCAGTGCTGTTGGGGTGCTGCTCCTTGCGCTAGGACGCCATCCCACCGCTGCCGCCAAATGTTACGGTTGCCTCCAGGCTGGCTGGAAGTTGGACCGTAGAAAAGGATGCTCCTAGCGCTCACCAAAGGATCATCAGCACCATAGACACCATAACTACTGCGTAGCCACCATAAGTAATGCAGACTCTACGAACCACCGCTGCTGGGCTGGTATCTCGCCGTCTGCTCTGCGCCCTGGACCTACGACCAGGCTCCAGTAGGTGAACCTCTTCCTTCTGTAGAGCGAAGCAGGATCAGGAACAAGAGCTCTTACAAGAGCTCAGTAGCTAAGGGAGTATGAAGAGCATAGCAATCCCTGTAGTGATTATAGCTGTCCCCTACAAACATGAGTCAAGGCTGCAAGTTAGAGGGTCAGAAGAGGTCTGAGGTGCTGGAACACCCAGCCTGGTTTTTATTGAGGTTACATGCAAAAAGGACACTCTCAGGGGGAGGCATAAAATCCCCAATCACACATTTGGTACATTTAGGTAGAGAGACAACGCCCTTTGACAGGCCACAATAGAATTACATTACTTCAGCAGATAACAAGTTACACACAAGAAAACAATGCAGTCTATCTTATCAACTAGCAGTATGACTCTGGAGATGATTAGACAATGGGAATGTTTATCACTAAACTTAATTAGAGCTGATGCCAGCAAACTTGTATTTAGAAAATAGCTTCTTGAAGCTGAACAAAATTAACTCTTTCAGTTCTGACCGAAGGGTCTGTCACATAGCACTTAATGGTACACAATGAAAACTAATGCTTTTGTAACAGTGCTCCCTTTCTGTGGAACACTCTGCATGTGTGGTACTTGGTTCAGTAAGCCCTATTTACTGAACCAAGTGGGAGAAAGCCAGGGACAAGTTATTTTACAGGTCTGGGGACATAGTCTTAAAGGGGCATTGTTCACCAAAGTCACAATATGTCCCCAGACGGTTCTTAAAGGGCCATACACACCCAATAAGGGTTAATACGTTTTCAGAGGCACAATCTTCCAGGGGCCATAGTCATGAGGAAGGAGGCTGGCAAATAGGCTTCTCCACAATCCAGGGAAGCAGGGCAATTTTCCATTTAAAGGGCCAGTTACAAATAGCAGTTTGTAACATTTTTACTAACTGCTGGTGACATCTTCCCTAATCCTGCTCCCCAACAACTGCCTAGCTGTGCACATCCATGTGTACCATCTACATCTGCTGAAGAATTGCACACTACATCAAGCTAACCCTATTCTCTCTCCTCTGCTTTCAGGTACGTGAATAGAGACCCTGTCAATCTGCAAACTATTCACTGCTCTCTGGTGTTTTTTACTCTCCTGCAACTCTCTTCTGGTACGTGAATAGAGACCCTGTCAATCTGCAAACTATTCACTGCTCTCTGGTGTTTTTTACTCTCCTGTAACTCTCTTCTGGTACGTGAATAGAGACCCTGTCAATCTGCAAACTATTCACTGCTCTCTGGTGTTTTTTACTCTCCTGTAACTCTCTTCTGGTACGTGAATAGAGACCCTGTCAATATGCAAACTATTTACTGCTCTCTGGTGTTTTTTACTCTCCTGTAACTCTCTTCTGGTACGTGAATAGAAACCCTGTCAATCTGCAAACTATTCACTGCTCTCTGTTTTTTTTTTACTCTCCTGTAACTCTCTTCTGGTACGTGAATAGAGACCCTGTCAATCTGCAAACTATTCACTGCTCTCTGGTGTTTTTTACTCTCCTGTAACTCTCTTCTGGTACGTGAATAGAGACCCTGTCAATCTGCAAACTGCTATCTGGTGTTTTTTACTCTTCTGTAACTCTCTTCTGGTACGTGAATAGAAACCCTGTCAATCTGCAAACTATTCACTGCTCTCTGGTGCTTTTTACTCTCCTTTAACTCTCTTCTGGTAAGTGAATATTTACATAGAGCAAATGATTTTAGTTTGTTAATTTAGTCCTACATCTGTTGTACTGTTATCCAATGTCTTATTTCTTATGTTTATTTAATTGCCATGTGATGTTCAATCCTTATCAATACTTGCTATTATTCTAATATTTATAGCTGTCTTATACCATAGTTTTAACCTCTCCAAATTTTATTTATTTACTTAACATCTCACCCTGACCAGAACAGAATCTAACTTTCCAATTGGCCTTTCCAATTGTTTTTGATTAGCAATCAACTAAATTTAGTGGACTCAGCTGACTGCCTGGGCAGTGTACATTGTAACAATAGCATATGTTCACATTTTCAAAGTGAACATTTTATAAGTGAGGAATTAGCAATAGAATTATACAAGAATTAAGTGAACATTTTATAAGTGAGGCATTAGCAATAGAATTATACAAGAATTAAGTGAGGCGTTAGCAATAGAATTATACAAGAATTAAGTGAACATTTTATAAGTGAGGCATTAGCAATAGAATTATACAAGAATTGGACAAGGATTGGGCAAGGGGCAAGAAAAAGTCAGGCACTTTTGTAATATTATGTTTGATAAACCTTATTGTTTTCTTATGCAATTGCTACTGTAATACTGTGTCTTATGTGTTTAACTGGCTCCCTCTTTTGTAAAAATGCCTAACATCTTCATATTCATTTTTGCTGCCTTTTGTCTCTATAACAAACAACATTATTCAATTACTCCTTCTCCTTCTCCCTCTCCACCTGCACTGTTCATTAGCCCATCTCTCTTAAATTCACCTTACTTTTGTACTCACAAACTTTACCTATTCCTAAACACTCTCTCACCCCTGCACCTTTTCTCAAAAGCAGTCTCATTACTGCAAATCTGTATCTCATCTCATGTCGCTCTCCCTGTTGCTTTTACTAACTGCTGGTGACATCTCCCCTAATCCTGGTCCCCAACAACTGCCTAGCCGTGCACATCCATGTGTACCGTCCCACAGACTCAAAAAACAAAACTCTGACAACCTTACTGACATTTCTCTTGCATCAAAAGCCACTACCCCTTTCACTTGTGCACTCTGGAACTCTCGCTCTGTTTGCAACAAACTCCCTTCTATACATGACCTCTTTATCTCCCACTCCCTCAACCTTCTGGCCCTAACAGAAACCTGGCTCTCTCCCCTTGACACAGCATCCACTGCTGCTCTGTCACATGGGGGTCTCCACTTCAGCCACACTCCTAGGTCTGGTAATAGACAAGGAGGTGATGTAGGTATTTTACTTTCCTCTCGTTGCACCTTTCAACAAATACATCCCATCATTTCCCTCACATTTTCCTCATTTGAAACCCACATGATTTGCTTATTCTCTCCTCTTTCTATACGTGTTGCAGTTATATACCGACCCCCTGGCTCCTCAACTCAAATTCTAGATCCCTTGGCTGACTGGCTACCTTAATTACTTTCCTCATACACCCCTTCCCTCATTCTTGGTGACTTCAACATCCCTCTTGACAATCCCACTACCTCCTCTGCAAAACAACTTCTGCAACTCACTTCCTCTTTTGGTTTGTCACAATGGACTGATTCTCCCACTCACAAAGATGGTCACTCCCTTGACCTGATCTTTAGCTATTTATGCACTCTCTCAAACTTCACAAATTCACCCTTTCCTCTTTCTGACCACCATCTCCTTACTTGCAACATATCATCCCTCCCTACAACTTTCCCTCCTTCTGCTCCTCACACCAAACTTCACAGAAGCATTATGTCATTAGATCAAGAACAGCTTTCTAATTCCCTCAAACCTCTCCTCTCATCCTTCTCCTCATTTTCCTGCCCTGACCAATCTATCTGCCACTATAACTCCACCCTTACATCCGTCCTTGACAATCTCGCCCCTCTTACCATAGCTCGGAAATCAAACACTCATCCTCAGCCCTGGCATACTCCTCTGACACGATACCCACGCAGATGTTCCCGTACTGCTGAGCAGCACTGGAGAAAATCTAGGAATTCAGCTGATTGTCAACATTACAAATTTATCTTGAACTCCTACTATTCTGACCTTAATTTCCATAAGCAACATTACTTCTCTACTCTTATCTCTAATCTTTCTTCAAACCCAAAACGTTTTTTCTCCACTTTCAATACCCTTCTCCGCCCTCCCCCACCTCCTAATACAACTTCTCTGTCAGCTCAAGACTTTACCAGCCACTTCAATAACAAAAAATCGACTCCATCAGAAATGAAATCAGCTCTCAACATAATTCCTTTCTCTCACCCCCTCAAATGCTCTTAATCAACCACAACCCACATAACCTTAAACTTAGCTCATTCTCCCCTGTCACTGAGGAAGAAGTTTCGGAACTTATACTGCGCTCTCACCTCACTACCTGTCCCCTTGACCCTATCCCCTCACAGCTACTCCCCTCCCTCTCTGCTACCCTCACCCCTATACTCACACATACTTTCAACCTCTCCCTCAGCACCGGTACATTTCCCTCATTGCTAAAACATGCACTGGTCACACCTATCCTCAAAAAACTTTCCCTTGATCCTACCTCCCCATTCAACTACCGCCCTATTTCTCTCCTCCCTCTTGCATCAAAGCTTCTCGAAAAACTAGTTTATACACGCCTATCCCATTTCCTTACAATAAACTCCCTCCTTGACCCACTGCAATCTGGATTTCGTCCCCATCATTCCACAGAGACAGCAATTGTTAAGGTTACCAACGACTTACTTACAGCAAAATCAAAAGGCCACTTCTCTCTGCTTATCCTCCTTGATCTGTCCGCAGACTTTGACACTGTTGACCACCCTCTTTTGCTCCAAACACAGCCCTCTCGTGGCTCTCTTCCTACCTGTCAAACCGTACCTTTAGTGTAGCCTTCTCTGGGGCCTCCTCTGCCCCGTCACCAATTTCTGTCGGAGTACCGCAAGGCTCTGTCCTCAGTCCCCTTCTCTTCTCAATCTACATGTCATCACTAGGTTTCCTAATAAATTCCCACAGTTTACAATATCATTTGTATGCTAACGACACCCAAATCTACTTCTCTACACCAGACCTATCTCCTTCCTTGCTAACCCATGTCACTAACTGTCTTTCTCACATCTCTAACTGGATGTCCTCTCACTGCCTCAAGCTAAATCTCTTCAAAGCTGAGCTCCTTATTTTCCCCCCTTCCTCAAAACTCTCCACCCCCAATCTCTCTATAAATGTCGACAACTCCATCATTACCCCTACCCCGCATGCCCGATGTCTCGGGGTCACATTTGACTCAGATCTTTCTTTTACTCCTCACATTCAGTCCTTGGCTAAAGCCTGCCACTTCCACCTTAAAAACATCTCTAAAATTAGACACTTCCTTACACAAGACACAACTAAGATTTTAATCCACTCTTTCATTCTTTCCCACTTTGATTACTGCATCTCTGTCCTCTCTGGTCTCCCCACCTGCCGCCTAGCTCTTTTACAATCCATAATGAATACCTCTGCCAGACTCATCTTCCTTACATGTCGCTCTTCATCTGCTGCACCTCTCTGCCAATCCCTTCACTGGCTTCTTCTTGCCTCTAGGATCAAACACAAAATTCTCATTCTGACATACAAAGCCCTCAACTGCACTGCTCCCCCCTATATCTCAGACCTTGTCTCCAGATACTCTCCCTCCCATCCCCTTCGCTCTGTTCATGACCTCCTACTCTCCTCCTCTCTTGTCACCTCATCACACTCCCGTTTACAGGACTTCTCCAGACTGGCTCCCATCTTGTGGAACTCTCTGCCTCGCTCCACAAGACTCTCTTCTAGTTTTAAAAGCTTCAAGTGCTCCCTAAAGACTCTACTGTTCAGGGATGCATATAACCTACACTAACCTTTCCTAATACCAGTTCCTCTCCTCCATTGCTATCCCCTGAACCCCCTTAGCATGTAAGCCTAAGAGTCCAGCTGTTTGTAGATCACCTTCTTAAGAGCTGACTACAACAGTGCAACTCTTGGCAGGGCCCTCTACCCATTTGATCCCTATAATTGTTTTGTTGTACTCCCTCTTTGTTTATAGCGCTGCGGAATCTGTTGGCGCTCCACAAATAACCGATAATAATAATAATACCATCCCATAGACTCAGAAAACAAAACTCTGCCAACCTTATTCACATTCCTCCCTAACAGAACCTTCTGGCCCTAACAGAAACCTGGCTCTCTCCCCTAGACACAGCATCCACTGCTGCTCTGTCACATGGGGGTCTCCACTTCAGCCACAATCCTAGGTATGGTAATAGACAAGGAGGTGGTGTAGGTATCTTACTTTCTTCTCGTTGCAACTTTCAACAAATACAACCCATCTCTTCCCTCACATTTTCCTCATTCGAAACACACAGGATTTGCTTATTCTCTCCCCTCTCTATATGTGTTGCAGTCATATACCGGCCCCCTGGCTCCTGAACTCAATTTCTAGATCACTTGGCTGCCTGGCTACCTTATTTCCTTTCCTCAGACACCCCTACCCTCATTCTTGGTGACTTCAACATCCCTTTCGACAATCCCACTGCCTCCTCTGCAAAATAAACTCTACAACTCACTTCCTCTTTTGATTTGTCACAATGGACTGATTCTTCCACTCACAAAGATAGTCACTACCTTGACCTGATCTTTAGCTATTGATGCACTATATCAAACTTCACAAACTCCCCTTTTCCTCTTTCTGACCACCATCTCCTCACTTGCAACATATCATCCCTCCCTATACCTCTCCCTCCTCCTACTACTCACACCAAACTTCACAGAAGCATTATGTCATTATATCAGCAACAGCTTGCTAATTCCCTCAAACCTCTCCTCTCATCCTTCTCCTCTTTTTCCTGCCCTGGCCAGTCTATCTGCCATTATAATTCCACCCTTACATCTATCCTTGACAATCTGGCCCTCTCACACACGTCACTCATCCTCAGCCCTGGCAAACTCCTCTGACACAGTACCTACATAGATGTTACCATACTGCTGAGTGGCACTGGAGAAAATCTCAGAGTTCAGCCGATTTTCTTCATTACAAATTCATCTTGAACTCCTACTATTCTGCCCTTTTCTCTATAAGCAACATTACTTCTCTACTCTTATCTCTAATCTTTCTTTAAACCCAAAACGTCTATTCTCCACTTTCAATACTCTTCTCCGCCCATCCCCACCTCCTAATACAACTTCTCTGTCAGCTCAAGACTTTGCTAGCCACTTCAATAACAAAATTGACTCCATCAGAAATGAAATCAGCTCTTAACATAATTCCATTCTCTCACCCCCTTAAACGCTCGCAACCAACCACAACCCACATAGCCATAAACTTAGCTCTTTCTCCCCTGTTACTGAGGAAGAAGTTTCTGCATTTATACTGCGCTCTCACCTCACTACCTGTCTCCTTGACCCTATCCCCTAACAGCTACTCCCTCTCTTCTACCCTTACTCACACACATTTTCAACCTCTCCCTCAGCACCGGTATATTTCCCTCATCTCTGAAACACGCACTGGCCACACCTATCCTCAAAAAACCTTCCCTTGATCCAACCTCCGCCATTCAACTACCGCCCTATTTCCCTCCTCCCCCTTGCCTCAAAGCTTCTCGAAAAACTAGTATATGCACGCCTTTCCCAGTTCCTTACATTAAACTCCCTCCTTGACCCACTGCAATCTGGATTTCGTCCCCTTCACTACACAGAGACAACAATCGTTAAGGTTACCAACTACCTACTTACAGCAAAATCAAAATGCCACTTCTCTCTGCTTATCCTCCTTGATCTGTCCGCAGCCTTTGTTACTATTGACCACCCTCTTTTGCTCCAAACCCTCCAATCCGTCGGCATCTGTGACACAGCCCTTTCATGGTTCTCTTCCTACCTGTCAAACCATAATTTTAGTGTGGCCTTTTCTGGGGCCTCCTCTGCCCCGTCACCACTTTCTTTCATGGTACCGCAAGGCTCTGTCCTCTGTCCCCTTCTCTTCTCAATCTACAAGTCATTATTAGGTTCCCTAATAAAGTCCCACGGTTTCCAAAATCATTTGTATGCTGATGACACCCAAATCTACTTCTCTGCACCAGAGCTATCACCTTCCTTGCTAACCCGTGACACTAACTGTCTTGCTCACATCTCTTCCTGGATGTCCTCTCACTACCTCAAGCTAAATCTCTCCAAAACTGAGCTCCTTATTCCCCCCCTTCTTCCAAAATCTCCACCCCCAATCTCTCTCTAACTGTCGACAACTCCATCATTACCACTACCCCACATGCCCGATGTCTCTGGGTCACATTTGACTCAGATCTTTCTTATACTCCTCACATTCAATCCTTGAATAAAGCCTGCTGCTTCCACCTTAAAAACATCTCTAAAATTAGACATTTCCTTACACAAGACACAACTAAGATTTTAATCCACTCTCTCATCCTTTCCCGCCACGATTATTGACACTCTGTCCTCTCTGGTCTCCCCAGCTGCTGCCTAGCTCCTCTACAATCCATAATGAATGCCTCTGCGAGGCTCATCTTCCTTACACGCTGCTCTTCATCTGCTGCACCTCTCTGCCAATCCCTTCACTGGCTTCCTCTTGCCTCTAGGATTAAACACAAAATTCTCACTCTGACATACAAAGCCCTCAACTGCACTTCTCCCCCTATATCTCAAACCTTGTCTCCAGATACTCTCCCTCCCATTCCCTTCAATCTGCTCATGACCACCTACTCTCCTCCTCTCTTGTTACCTCCTCACACTCCCGTTTACAGGACTTCTCCAGACTGGCTCCCATCTTGTGGAACTCTCTGCCTCACTCCACAAGACTCTCCCCTAGTTTTGAAAGCTTCGAGCGCTCCCTAAAGACTCTACCATTCAGGGATGCATACAACCTACACTAACCTTTTCTAATACCAGTTCCTCTCCTCCATTGCTACCCCCTGAACCCCCTTAGCATGTAAGCCTAAGAGTCCAGCTGTTTGTAGATCACCTTCTTAAGAGCTGACTACAACAGTGCAACTCTTGGCAGGGCCCTCTACCCATTTGATCCCTATAATTGTTTGATTGTACTCCCCCTTTGTTTATAGCTGCGGAATCTGTTGGCGCTCCACAAATAACCAATAATAATAATAATAACATCCCATAGACTCAAAAAACAAAACTCTGCCAACCTTACTCACATTCCTCCCTAACAGAACCTTCTGGCCCTAACAGAAACCTGGCTCTCTCCCCTAGACACAGCATCCACTGCTGCTCTGTCACATGGGGGTCTCCACTTCAGCCACACTCCTAGGTATGGTAATAGACAAGGAGGTGGTGTAGGTATCTTACTTTCCTCTTGTTGCAATTTTCAACAAATACAACCCATCTCTTCCCTCACATTTTCCTCATTCGAAACACACAGGATTTGCTTATTCTCTCCCCTCTCTATACGTGTTGCAGTCATATACCGGCCCCCTGGCTCCTGAACTCAATTTCTAGATCACTTGGCTGCCTGGCTACCTTATTTCCTTTCCACAGACACCCCTACCCTCATTCTTGGCGACTTCAACATCCCTTTCAACAATCCCACTGCCTCCTCTGCAAAACAAACTCTGCAACTCACTTCCTCTTTTGGTTTCTCACAATGGACTGATTCTTCCACTCACAAAGATAGTCACTAACTTGACCTGATCTTTAGCTATCGATGCACTATCTCAAACTTCACAAACTCCCCTTTTCCTCTTTCTGACCACCATCTCCTCACTTGCAACATATCATCCCTCCCTCCTCCTACTCCTCACACCAAACTTCACAGAAGCATTATGTCATTAGATCAGCAACAGCTTGCTAATTCCCTCAAACCTCTCCTCTCATCCTTCTCCTCTTTTTCCTGCCCTGACCAGTGTATCTGCCATTATAATTCCACCCTTACATCTGTCCTTGACAATCTGGCCCTCTTACCATATCGGAAATCACACACTCATCCTCAGCCCTGGCAAACTCCTCTGACACGGTACCTACATAGATGTTACCATACTGCTGAGTGGCACTGGAGAAAATCTCACAGTCAGCCGATTTTCTTCATTACAAATTCATCTTGAACTCCTACTATTCTGCCGTTAATCTCTATAAGCAACATTACTTCTCTACTCTTATCTCTAATCTTTCTTTAAACCCAAAACGTCTTTTCTCCACTTTCAATACTCTTGTCCGCCCATCCCCACCTCCTAATACAACTTCTCTCTCAGCTCAAGACTTTGCTAGCCACTTCAATAACAAAATTGACTCCATCAGAAATGAAATCAGCTCTTAACATAATTCCATTCTCTCACCCCCTTAAACGCTCGCAACCAACCACAACCCACATAGCCATAAACTTAGCTCTTTCTCCCCTGTTACTGAGGAAGAAGTTTCGGCATTTATACTGTGCTCTCACCTCACTACCTGTCTCCTTGACCCTATCCCCTCACAGCTACTTCCCTCCCTCTCTTCTACCCTTACCCCTATACTCACACACATTTTCAACCTCTCCCTCAGCACCCTTTATATTTCCCTCATCTCTGAAACACGCACTGGTCACATCTATCCTCAAAAAACCTTCCCCTGATCCAACCTCCCCATTCAACTACCGCCCTATTTCCCTCCTCCCCCTTGCCTCAAAGCTTCTCGAAAAACTAGTATATGCACGCCTTTCCCAGTTCCTTACATTAAACTCCCTCCTTGACCCACTGCAATCTGGATTTCGTCCCCTTCACTACACAGAGACAACAATCGTTAAGGTTACCAACTACCTACTTACAGCAAAATCAAAATGCCACTTCTCTCTGCTTATCCTCCTTGATCTGTCCGCAGCCTTTGTTATTATTGACCACCCTCTTTTGCTCCAAACCCTCCAATCCTTCGGCATCTGTGACACAGCCCTTTCGTGGTTCTCTTCCTATCTGTCAAACCATACTTTTAGTGTAGCCTTCTCTGGGGCCTCCTCTGCCCCGTCACCACTTTCTTTCAGGGTACCGCAAGGCTCTGTCCTCTGTCCCCTTCTCTTCTCAATCTACAAGTCATCATTAGGTTCTCTAATAAAGTCCCACGGTTTCCAAAATCATTTGTATGCCGACGACACCCAAATCTACTTCTCTGCACCAGAGCTATCTCCTTCCTTGCTAACCCGTGACACTAACTGTCTTGCTCACATCTCTTCCTGGATGTCCTCTCACTACCTCAAGCTAAATCTCTCCAAAACTGAGCTACTTATTCCCCCCCTTCTTCCAAAATCTCCACCCCTAATCTCTCTCTGTCGACAACTCCATCATTACCCCTACCCCACATGCCCGATGTCTCTGGGTCACATTTGACTCAGATCTTTCTTATACTCCTCACATTCAATCCTTGAATAAAGCCTGCTGCTTCCACCTTAAAAACATCTCTAAAATTAGACATTTCCTTACACAAGACACAACTAAGATTTTAATCCACTCTCTCATCCTTTCCTGCCACGATTATTGACACTCTGTCCTCTCTGGTCTCCCCAGCTGCTGCCTAGCTCCTTTACAATCCATAATGAATGCCTCTGCCAGGCTCATCTTCCTTACACACTGCTCTTCATCTGCTGCACCTCTCTGCCAATCCCTTCACTGGCTTCCTCTTGCCTCTAGGATTAAACACAAAATTCTCACTCTGACATACAAAGCCCTCAACTGCACTTCTCCCCCCTATATCTCAGACCTTGTCTCCAGATACTCTCCCTCCCGTTCCCTTCAATCTACTCATGACCGCCTACTCTCCTCCTCTCTTGTTACCTCCTCACACTCCCGTTTACAGGACTTCTCCAGACTGGCTCCCATCTTGTGGAACTCTCTGCCTCGCTCCACAAGACTCTCCCCTAGTTTTGAAAGCTTCAAGCGCTCCCTAAAGACTCTACCATTCAGGGATGCATACAACCTACACTAGCCTTTCTTTATACCAGTTCCTCTCCTCCATTGCTATCCCCTGAACCCCCTTAGCATGTATGCCTAAGAGTCCAGCTGTTTGTAGATCCCCTTTTAAAGAGCTGACTACAACAGTGCGACTCTTGGCAGGACCCTCTACCCATTTGGTCCCTATAATTGTTTTGTTGTACCCAGTCTTTGTTTATAGCACTGCAGAATCTGTTGGCGCTCTACAAATAACCGATAATAATAATAATACATGTGACCAGGTTGGTCTTTTCCTCACTGTTGTTGTGTCTGTTATTTAAAGGTGTGTTAAATGAGGGGGTAATAAAAGTTATTATGGTTTGTGTCAGTTATTTCACATTGGGTATCACGGACTAGGCTATCCAGTCCTTAAGTTCATAGGGATCATTTTGATGAATATAAGGGTACCATTATGTTTTATGAGAGGGTTTGTTTTTTTGTATTATATTTTGTATATAATTGCCTTGCCTACTGAAAAAAGTGTTTTCTGTATTGGGATTAAGGTCTATGAGTAAGCACAGGTTAAACTGGTGAAACAATTTAGACTTGCCAAGCACACCCTTTTACATAACTATCTGTGATTATTAAGGTCTCATACCATATCTTATATTTACATGTTTGTGGAAACACCCATCTTGGAAAGAGGCTTTAAAATAATTATACAGTTTTATTTCCAATTGGTGTTCTGTTATGATGAATTAGTTTGATGTGCTCAAGCTTAGTAGCTGTGTGGAAATATTTTGTATTAGAGGAAATGTCAATTAGGTTGACCCTGGCAGATTAGAGAATCATGTTATTTTGATTGCTAAATACCTAGCAAACAAATATAACAGAGGGAACCATTGAGAATGATAATGCTGTTTACTAAAGTGCCTAGTGATTTCATTAAGAGTGGTTTATTATTACACACATCAGTAATACTTTGCCATTCCTGTCACCTGTAAACAAAGTATAAAACAATGCTTAATAAAGCAATCACTGTTATTCTGACACAAGCAGGAACTCTGCAGAACCTCTCGTGGCTCTCTTCCTACCTGTCAAACCGTACCTTTAGTGTGGCCTTCTCTGGAGCCTCCTCTGCCCCGTGACCAATTTCTGTCGGAGTACCGCAAGGCTCTGTCCTCGGTCCCCTTCTCTTCTCAATCTACACGTCATCACTAGGTTTCCTAATAAAGTCCCAAGGTTTACAATATCATTTGTATGCTGACGACACCCAAATCTACTTCTCTGCACCAGACCTATCTCCTTCCTTGCTAACCCATGTCACTAACTGTCTTTCCCACATCTCTAACTGGATGTCCTCTCACTGCCTCAAGCTAAATCTCTTCAAAGCTGAGCTCCTTATTTCCCCCCCTTCCTCAAAACTCTCCACCCCCAGTCTCTCTATAAATGTCGACAACTCCATCATTACCCCTATCCCGCACGCCCAATGTCTCGGGGTCACATTTGACTCAGATCTTTCTTTTACTCCTCACATTCAGTCCTTGGCTAAAGCCTGCCGCTTCCACCTTAAAAACATCTCTAAAATTAGACACTTCCTTACACAAGACACAACTAAGATTTTAATCCACTCTCTCATTCTTTCCCGCCTTGATTACTGCAACTTTGTCCTCTCTGGTCTCCCCACCTGCCGCCTAGCTCCTTTACAATCCATAATGAATGCTTCTGCCAGACTCATCTTCCTTACATGTCGCTCTTCATCTGCTGCACCTCTCTGCCAATTCCTTCACTGGCTTCCTCTTGCCTCTAGGATAAAACACAAAATTCTCATTCTGACATACAAAGCCCTCAATTGCAGTGCTCCCCCCTATATCTCAGACCTTGTCTCCAGATACTCTCCCTCCCATCCCCTTCGCTCTGCTCATGACCTCCTACTCTCCTCTCTTGTCACCTCATCACACTCCCGTTTACAGGACTTCTCCAGACTGGCTCCCATCTTGTGGAACTCTCTGCCTCGCTCCACAAGACTCTCTTCTAGTTTTAAAAGCTTCAAGTGCTCCCTAAAGACTCTACTGATCAGGGATGCATACAACCTACACTAACCTTTCCTAATACCAGTTCCTCTCCTCCATTGCTATCCCCTGAACCCCCTTAGCATGTAAGCCTAAGAGTCCAGCTGTTTGTAGTTCACCTTCTTAAGAGATGACTACAACAGTGCAACTCTTGGCAGGGCCCTCTACCCATTTGATCCCTATAATTGTTTTGTTGTACTCCCCCTTTGTTTATAGTGCTTCGGAATCTGTTGGCGCTCCACAAATAACCGATAATAATAATAATACCATCCCATAGACTAAGAAAACAAAACTCTGCCAACCTTACTCACATTCCTCTTGCATCTAAAGCCACTACCCCTTTCACTTGTGCACTCTGGAACTCTCACTCTGTTTGCAACAAGCTCACTTCTATACATGACCTCTGTATCTCCCGCTCCCTTAACCTTCTGGCCCTAACAGAAACCTGGCTCTCTCCCCTAGACACAGCATCCACTGCTGCTCTGTCACATGGGGGTCTCCACTTCAGCCACACTCCTAGGTATGGTAATAGACAAGGAGGTGATGTAGGTATCTTACTTTCCTCTCGTTGCAACTTTCAACAAATACAACCCATCTCTTCCCTCACATTTTCCTCAATTGAAACACACAGGATTTGCTTATTCTCTCCCCTCTCTATACGTGTTGCAGTCATATACCGGCCCCCTGGCTCCTGAACTCAATTTCTAGATCACTTGGCTGCCTTGCTACCTTATTTCCTTTCCACAGACACCCCTACCCTCATTCTTGGCGACTTCAACATCCATTTCAACAATCCCACTGCCTCCTCTGCAAAACAAACTCTGCAACTCACTTCCTCTTTCGGTTTCTCACAATGGACTGATTCTTCCACTCACAAAGATAGTCACTACCTTGACCTGATCTTTAGCTATCGATGCACTATCTCAAACTTCACAAACTTCCCTTTTCCTCTTTCTGACCACCATCTCCTCACTTGCAACATATAATCCCTCCCTATAACTCTCTCTCCTCCTACTCCTCACACCAAACTTCACAGAAGCATTATGTCATTAGATCAGCAACAGCTTGCTAATTCCCTCAAACCTCTCCTCTCATCCTTCTCCTCTTTTTCCTGCCCTGACCAGTCTATCTGCCACCCTTACATCTCTCCTTGACAATCTGGCCCTCTTTACATATCGGAAATCACACACTCATCCTCAGTCCTGGCAAACTCCTCTGACACGGTACCTACATAGATGTTACCATACTGCTGAGTGGCACTGGAGAAAATCTCAGAGTTCAGTCGATTTTCTTCATTACAAATTAATCTTGAACTCCTACTGTTCTGCCCTTAATCTCTATAAGCAACATTACTTCTCTACTCTTATCTCTCATCTTTCTTTAAACCCAAAACGTCTATTCTCCACTTTCAATACTCTTCTCCGCCCATCCCCACCTCCTAATACAACTTCTCTGTCAGCTCAAGACTTTGCTAGTCACTTCAATAACAAAATTGACTCCATCAGAAATGAAATCAGCTCAACATAATTCCATTCTCTAACCCCCTTAAACGCTCGCAACCAACCACAACCCACATAGCCATAAACTTAGCTCTTTCTCCCCTGTTACTGAGGAAGAAGTTTCGGCATTTATACTGCGCTCTCACCTCACTACCTGTCTCCTTGACCCTATCCCCTCACAGCTACTTCCCTCCCTCTCTTCTACCCTTACCCCTATACTCACATTTTCAACCTCTCCCTCAGCACCGGTATATTTCCCTCATCTTTGAAACACGCACTGGTCACACCTATCCTCAAAAAACCTTCCCTTGATCCAACCTCCCCATTCAACTACCGCCCTATTTCCCTCCTCCCCCTTGCCTTAATGCTTCTCGAAAATCTAGTATATGCACGCCTTTCCCAGTTCCTTACATTAAACTTGACCCACTGAAATCTGGATTTCGTCCCCATCACTCCACAGAGACAGCAATCGTTAAGGTTACCAACGACCTACTTACAGCAAAATCAAAAGGCCACTTCTCTCTGCTTATCCTTCTTGATCTGTCCGCAGCCGTTGTTACTATTGACCACCCTCTTTTGCTCCAAACCCTCCAATCCTTCGGCATCTGTGACACAGCCCTTTCATGGTTCTCTTCCCACCTGTCAAACCATACTTTTAGTGTAGCCTTCTCTGGGGCCTCCTCTGCCCCGTCACCACTTTCTTTCAGGGTACCGCAAGGCTCTGTCCTCTGTCCCCTTCTCTTCTCAATCTACACATCATCATAAGGTTCTCTAATAAAGTCCCACGGTTTCCAAAATCATTTGTATGTCGACGACACCCAAATCTACTTCTCTGCACCAGAGCTATCTCCTTCCTTGCTAACCCGTGACACTAACTGTCTTGCTCACATCTCTTCCTGGATGTCCTCTCACTACCTCAAGCTAAATCTCTCCAAAACTGAGCTCCTTATTCCCCCCCCCTTCTTCCAAAATCTCCACCCCCAATCTCTCTCTTACTGTCGACAACTCCATCATTACCCCTACCCCACATGCCCGATGTCTCTGGGTCACATTTGACTCCGATCTTTCTTATACTGCTCACTTTCAATCTTTGAATAAAGCCTGCTGCTTCCTCCTTAAAAAATCTCTAAAATTAGACATTTCCTTACACAAGACACAACTAAGATTTTAATCCACTCTCTCATCCTTTCCTGCCACGATTATTGCAACTCTGTCCTCTCTGGTCTCCCCAGCTGCCGCCTAGCTCCTTTACAATCCATAATGAATGCCTCTGCCAGGCTCATCTTCCTTACACGCTGCTCTTCATCTGCTGCACCTCTCTGCCAATCCCTTCACTGGCTTCCTCTTGCCTCTAGGATTAAACACAAAATTCTCACTCTGACATACAAAGCCCTCAACTGCACTTCTCCCGCCTATATCTCAGACCTTGTCTCCAGATTCTCTCCCTCCCATTCCCTTCAATCTGCTCATGCCCGCCTACTCTCCTCCTCTCTTGTTACCTCCTCACACTCCCGTTTACAGGACTTCTCCAGACTGGCTCCCATCTTGTGGAACTCTCTGCCTCGCTCCACAAGACTCTCCCCTAGTTTTGAAAGCTTCAAGCGCTCCCTAAAGACTCTACCATTCAGGGATGCATACAACCTACACTAGCCTTTCTTTATACCAGTTCCTCTCCTCCATTGCTATCCCCTGAACCCCCTTAGCATGTATGCCTAAGATTCCAGCTGTTTGTAGATCACCTTCTTAAGAGCTAACTACAACAGTGCGACTCTTGGCAGGACCCTCTACCCATTTGATCCCTATAATTGTTTTGTTGTACCCAGTCTTTGTTTATAGCACTGCGGAATCTGTTAGCGCTCTACAAATAACCGATAATAATAATAATAATAAATGTGACCAGGTTGGTCTGTTCCTCCATCGCTGTTGTTGTGTCTGTTATTTAAAGGTGTGTTAAATAAGGGGGTAATAAAAGTTATTATGGTTTGTGTCAGTTATTTCACATTGGGTATCACGGACTAGGCTATCCAGTCCTTAAGTTCATAGGGATCATTTTGATGAATATAAGGGTACCATTATGTTTTATGAGAGGGTTTGTTTTTTTGTATTATATTTTGTATATAATTACCTTGCCTACTGAAAAAAGTGTTTTCTGTATTGGGATTAAGGTCTATGAGTAAGCACAGGTTAAACTGGTGAAACAATTTAGACTTGCCAAGCACAACCTTTTACATAACTATCTGTGATTATTAAGGTCTCATACCATATCTTATATTTACATGTTTGTGGAAACACCCATCTTGGAAAGAGGCTTTAAAATAATGATACAGTTTTATTTCCAATGGGTGTTCTGTTATGATGAATTAGTTTGATGTGCTCAAGCTTAGTAGCTGTGTGGAAATATTTTGTATTAGAGGAAATGTCAATTAGGTTGACCCTGGCAGATTAGAGAATCGTGTTATTTTTATTGCTAAATACCTAGCAAACAAATATAACAGAGGGAACCATTGAGAATGATAATGCTGTTTACTAAAGTGCCTAGTGATTTCATTAAGAGTGGTTTATTATTACACACATCAGTAATACTTTGCCATTCCTGTCACCTGTAAACAAATTATAAAACAATGCTGCATAAAGCAATCACTGTTATTCTGACACAAGCAGGAACTCTGCAGAACCTCTACTGCATATGAAAAAAGGCAGCAGTGAAACTCTTTCTTGTTATGAAAAAAAAAGATGACCCCAGTTAGTGCATAAACCCCATGCTCATATAATCAATCATTGTAATTAGAATACTTATTTAAAGGGACATTTAACTGCTGGGCACAACTGCAAAAGCACGATTACTACTCAGTATGCTGCTCCTTTCTTTTAAGTCCTTACAAATGTCAGTTAGTAAAACTACATCTTCACCCTGGGAGCCGCCATCTTGGAGCTTAAAGAGATGCTAAACCCAAGTTTTTTTCTTTCATGATCCAGATAGAGCATGTCATTTAAATCAACTTTCTAATTTACTCATTTTATCAATTTTTCTTCGTTCTCTGGCTTTAAAAAGCAGAAATGTAAAGCTTAGGAGTCGGCCCATTTTAGGTTCAGCTCCTTAGATAGTACTTGCTTATTGGTGGCTACATTTAGAAGATAGCAAGAGACCGAAGAAAAGTTGATAATAGGAGTAAATTAGAGAGTTGCTTAAAATTGCATGCTCTATCTGAATCAGTAAAGAAAAAAATGGGTTTAGTGTCCCTTTAACCTGCTTAAAGGACATGAAAACCAAGATTTTTCTTTTATGATTCAGATAGAGAATACAATTTTAAGCAACTTTCCAATGACCCTTTATTATCTATTTTTTAATTCTCTTGGTATTTTTTATTGAAGCAGCAGCAATGTACTACTGGGAGCTAATTGGGTGAGCCAAAAACATGAGGCATAGATGTGCAACCACCAATCAGCAGCTCATGAGTCAACCTAGGTATCCTTTTCAACAAAGGGCGCCAAAAGAACAAAGCTAATTAGATAATAGAAGTAAATTGGAAAGTTGTTTAAACTCCCATGCTCTATCTGAATCACTAAAGAAAAAAAATAGGTTTTTATGTCCCTTTAAGTATTCTCGCACCTTGCAACAGAAGAGGAGCACATCACAAATCACGGTCATTGTTGTCTTTTTGACTAATTGTACACTTCAGTTTACATGAACAATAAAAAATAGGAGTTGTTATTTTTGCAGTGCTGCATTGCTCTTAATTATTCCTAAAGGTTTTTGCTATATGTTATGTGACTTTTAAACTTAAAAAATATGTAGTTTAAGTTCTTTAATGTGCAAGCTAAACCAAAGTGCAGTGTACAGCTGTAAAGAAAATAGTACACAATGTAATTGATCTGTGACTGTTCAAAATTTCGGTCACAGGGTGCGAGAATATATGCTCTCCAGGATGGGGGCACCCAGTGTGAATATGCAGAGTCTCAAAATCAGTCTGTCTGTCTTTCTATCTGTATATCTATATGTCTGTCTATCTATATATTGATATGTCTCTATATATCTATCTGTCTGTCTCTATCTAGAGACAGAGAGGCATATTTAAGAAATGTCTTACAGACCTGATCCGACAGTGCGGATCAGGTCCGCAAGACATCGTTGAATGCGGAGAGCAATACGCTCTACGCATTTAACATTGCACCAACAGCTCACAAGAACTGCTGGTGCAACGCCGCCCCCTGCAGACTCGCGGCCAATGGGCCGCCAGCAGGGAGGTGTCAATCAACCCGATCATACTCGATCCGGTTGAATTGTTGCGATTCCTGTCCGCCTGCTAAGAGCAGGAGGACAGGGTTATGGAGCAGTGGTCTTTGTGACCGCTGCTTCATAACTGCTGTTTCTGGTGAGTCTGAAGACTCGCCAGAAACACGGGCCGTCAAGCACCTTTCGGAGCTTGATAGATAGGCCCCAGAGATTTGACTGTGAATCACAATATTATTAAAGGGAATAAAAGTGTCACAGTTGATGCATTTTGATATTTGTATTTTGTTAATTTAAAATAAACAAAATAACATAATTTATAAAACAAACAAACTAAACTATTTTCCTTTAAAGGGACATTAAACCCAATTTTTTAATTTCATGATTTAGATAGAGAATACCATTTTAAACAACTTTCTAATTTACTTCAATTATCTAATTTGCTTCATTCTCTTGATATTCTTTCCTGAAAAGCATATCTAGATAGGCTCAGTAGCTTCTGATTGGTAGCTGCACATAGATGCCTCATGTGATTGGCTCACCAATGTGCATTGCTATTTTTTAACAAAGGCTATCTAAAGATTGCAGCAAATTAGATAATAGAAGTAAATTGGAATATTGTTTAAAATTGTTTTCTCTTTCTGAATCGTGAAATATTTTTTTGGGGTTTAATGGTCCTTTAATATTACTATTGATTTTTAAGAGCTAGGTCACATTATTTAAAAAAGTGATAGTCCCCAAGATTTTGAAAAATAGCATCCTACATTAAATTAGTTTAAAGGGATATGAAACCCAACATTTTTCTTTCATTATTCAGACAAAACGTGATTTTAAACAACTTTTCAATTAGCTTCTATTATCTAAATTGCTTCATTCTTTTGGCATCCTTAGTTGAAAAGCATATCTAGGTAGGCTCAGGAGCAGCAGTGCATTACTCGGAGCTAGCTGATGATTGGTGGCTGCACAAAATGCTTCTTTTCATTTGTTCACCAGATGTCTTCAAATAGCTCCCAGTAGTGCATAACCGCTCCTTTAACAAAGGATATTAAATGAATGAAGCAAATTGGAAAGTTGTTTAAAATCATGAAAAATAAGAAAAATAAAAATGTTGGGTTTCATGTTTCTTTAACTAATAAATTCACAACAGTCAGTTGTACTATGACATTCATTACGCTCCTAAAATTTAACTAATCAAATGTGTCCTTAACAATAGACTTTATTATTTTTTTCTTTTTTATAATTTTCAGACCAAAAAGTGTAAAAGGAGCATGATGCTGAGGAAATTAACCTTTGAACAAATACAGGAAGGGATTTACTGGGTCTCTATAGTGATTTCTATAGAAACAGTTGTGGTTCTCCTGTTCCTCAACCTTTCTCAACGCCATCATTCTATTCATCTCCTACAAGAGTCTATGTCTGGAATGTCTTTTACACCTGAACCCTACAGCTTTCAAGATATATCACCACCCTACCTCTTGCTATACTACTACCTTTTGCTCCTCTGGGTTCATCCATCTTTACCACTACCATCTTCTCTACCATATGTAGGTGAAATAGCTCCACCACCAGAACCTCCTTCTTTACCTTATGGAAATATAAGTGCTCCACCAGTACACACTCCTCCCCAATCTACCAGCTAATGCCTATGATATAACCATTTTTAAATATACCATCAATGTAGACATTTGCTCAACTACGCTTCTTTTTTAAACTACCTCTGCTGAACCCTCTAATTTTTCCACCTCAAATTCATGGTGGAGTACAAACTGGAGGCTATTGATTATATTGCAGAAAATAGAAGACATCATTTTCTGCTTCCATAGAGCATTGAATATGCACAAAAAACAAATGGTTATAGTGAATATCAATTTATATACAGTGGCAAAGGCTGTGGGGCTGCATCATAGAACCTTATCCACAAGTCTTAAATCCTCCTTCCTTTTTTGAAGAGGAAGAGATTTCACAAGACGAACTAATTGAAAGACTTTAATGTAGTCTCAAGTCTTAAGATATCCCACAAGAAGAAAAGCACTAGCACCTCTATATTGTTTAATTATCATAAAGGGACTACAAGTAGTTATGGGGACTTTCTTTATGACCAAACTTTTTAGGTCTGATCACCTTTTTAGGAGGGAAAAATCACTGTTTAGTTTAAAGATTGATATTAACAATATTTGTATTATACAATCTTTTTTATGTCATTTTTACAGTCTGATTATAATAGTAGAAGTATGAGATGCTTCTTGGGTTATTGAAATTGGGTTGATTGATACCCATGCTGGAAAACTTATTTCTGGGAAAGAAATCTAAATTGCAAAATTGTCTTATTAGAAGACTTTAATGTATTGTTTAGTCTTAAATTATCTTATAAGAGAAAAAAACACTAGCATTGTTAATTTTTATTTTATTTTTTATAGGCGATAGTAATAATATTTGTACTAACACACCTCTTTACGTCACTTATCCTAGTGGTATTATATGTCTTTGTGGGGACACTCTTCCTATGACTAAAGTTTTTAGGTAAAATTATATACACACTGTATATAGAGTATATATTTTTTTTTTTTTTTGGGTGGGAAACTTTGGTCAGTTTAAAGATTGATGTTAATATTATTGGTAGCACACACTTTTTTGTGTTATTTATATAGTCTGATTGTATTTGTGTCAGAATAAGATGCCTTTTTGCTTGTTGGAATAGGATTCATTGATATACGTGTTAAAAATCTCTTCTTTGGAAGCGGAATTTAGAATATTCTAATGTAACGTTTAGCTTTAATATGTCTCATAAGATGGAAAGCACTAGTATGATACATCATTTGTGGGGGATTGTCTATATCAGAAGGATTATTTTATTCACTTATAAGAAGAATTCATTTATACTGGAGAATCGATATTCCTGTATTCAAATTAATTTATACCAGAAAAGAAATTCACCCTTGGTTTAAAGTTCCCCCACACTCTAACTGCCTTATCTGAACTCAATACATTTAAAAGATATTTTGGATCTGGTGTTTTAATCAAATAAATGCAACTTCTTTAGCTGAAACATTTGCTAACATTACCACACGTTGCATGTCTTTAGAAGATAAAAATGCTTACCCTGTAACAAAACAAAAGTATGTGTAAAACCTGTTTACAAAAGACTTCCCTCTCAGCCACCACCATTGTTAAAACTTTTGATACATCCAGTCTCCAAATTGAATCAAAACTACACTATTTAACCCTTTTGGCTGCTAAGCCATTTCCCACCTGGGTACTAAGCTGGTTTTGAATAAAACTAAATTAAATATATTTTTTTAAGTTTGTAACTTTTTTTTACAGATCCCCAAGATCTAGGGGTCTGTACTTGTCATTGTTAATTTTAAATAAAGTTGCACAGTAACATCATCACGTCATTGCGTGTGACGTCACTGTGCGAAACGTCAAGCCCCGGCGATGCCTGTCACTTTGCAGGCTAGATTGCCGGGGTGGGGGTAGATGGGAGCCCAAGATTGCCCTCAAGTTGGGTGAGTGCTAGCGAAGGCTTTGAGCCGTCGTCAGCACCTGACTGGGACAATTTGCAACGGCTCAGAGCCATCATTAGCACTATTAAGGGTGCTTCTACTTAAAGCTAAGAGAAGGTGTCAAGACTTTTGCCAGGAAGGATCCCTGTTGCTTTGTCAATACAAGAGAGACACATTTTTGTACCCACCCACAAGGATGGAGACCTATTGTCTAACATTCTGTTTATGCTTTGGTGAATAGAATTACAAACACATGGGCCCTCACTCATATGTTAATGAGACTTCCACTGTGCTTAGTGACCAATAATCAGACACTGAGTCTACTCAAATCTGAGCAAAAATACATGAAATTTCTAAGATCTGTCAGGAAAGAAATGTTAAAATGTATAAAATAATGTTACATCAAATTGTGATCCAATGCTGTACATATTATTTACTTCAAATATCTGACAACTGTGTGTATACTAATCATATGTTTAAATGTAGAAATAAGTTAAATATGAAAGGAAGTATATACAATGACCAGTGTTGTATTATGTGTATATGTATATATATATATATATATATATATATATATATATATATATATATATTTATGTATTGTATATATATATATATATATATATATATATGTATTGTATGTATATATATATATTGTGACAGAAAGTCTGGTTTGGTGATAGAGGGAGTATATAATAGAACAAGTTTAATACATTTCACTTTACCATTTTGCTAAGAAACCCCAGGGAAGTGATTAGTGTTTTTAGTTGTGAATACCTTATAGCTGTTAAAGACAATTAAACTCAGATGTGGCTCATGATTACTGCTCCCAGGGTTTAAAAGGGAAGCATTTCTCTAGCTAAGTAGATTACAGCCAAGCAGGAGGCCTGATATGATGTGTTGTGAAAAATACGATGTACTAAACGTTTTGCTGGATTTCTGTTTGCTGTTACAGTCTGTAAAGTACATTTGTATTGCTGCAGACAATGCAGACAGAGACTTGCTGTTTTGGAAGCTTGTGCAGAGAAGCTTGTCCTTTTGCCTTACCTGTGAACAAACTGTATGCTGCTGTTAAAGTTACCTTGCTATTTTGGAAGAAAATAAAGTTTTAAAAACTTTAACTGGATTGTTCTCTATTCATGCATTTAAACCCTAGAAGACAGTGGTTGCCAAAGATCCTTGTTACATATGGTGGAGAAGGCGGGCCGCCACGTTTTATGTCTGTGGGTTTTATAATTTGCAAGCAACATGGAGGAAGTTATTAAAGCACTGATTCAGTCTACCGCTGTGCAACAGGAGGCCAATAGAAAAGCTACTGAAAACAGTGCAGCTCTGCAGCAATTGGTGTTGGCACAGAGAGAGAACACTATGATTATGGCAAAAACACAGAAAGAGAGTACTGAAGTGCTGGTGCAACAGATGGTCACATTTCAAGAAGAAACATTCAGGAAGGTTTGTGAGGAACAGCAGAATGCCACATGCACCTTGCGGCAAGAGATTCAAGCTATATCTGAGAGACTGAACTCTGATCCTGCTTGTGGCTCTCAAGGCTCTAAAGTTATACAAGCTATTCACTATATTCAAAAGATGTCTGCAGCGGACGATATTGAGGCATATTTTCTTGCCTTTGAGAGAACAGAAAGAGAAGGATGACCAGAAGATGAGTGGGCAAGCATACTTGCACTTTTTTTAAGTGGAGAACCTCAAAAGGCATACTTTGACCTAGAGCCGGAGCAAGCCAGTGACTATGACAAGCTGAAGGCTGAAATCCTGGCACACCTAGGAGTGACTTCTGCAATACGTGCTCAAAGATTCCACTCTTGGAGATATGCATCTGATAAAGTTGCAAGATCACAGATGTTTGACCTCATTCACCTTGCCAGGAAATGGCTGCAACCAGAGGTTAACTCCACTAATAAGATTGTGAAGTTATTGGTGATGGATCGCTTTCAACGAGGATTACCTGCTTCCCTGTGTCGATGGGTCAGTCAGGATGACTCTCAAACTGCAGGCCAACTGATTGCTTTAGTTGAAAGGTATATTGCGGCAAGAGCATTTTTGCATCTACCTCAAGCAGATTTACCATCCTCTCTTATCTGCCAGAACTCTACAAAAACTGGTAAGAATATTCAAGGGGAAAGGGGGGTGAGAGACCAGCAATTATATTTACAAGATACAAGGGACACTCCTCTGGGAGATAGAGGAACATTTAAATATAACCAACCTGGAAGGAAATCTAATTATAGTATTAAATGTTTTAAGTGTAATGAGGTTGGTCATGTTGCCAGAGACTGTGCCCTTAAAGATGAACTGATGGACTATAGTACAAGTGATAATACAGGGCCGCACTAATTTTTGTCTAACTGTATTCATCCTGATAATAGTGATGTCTCACACATGTGTTTGGTGACTGTAAATGATAGAATGTGTAAAGCATTACTTGATTCAGGTAGTATGGTTACATTAGTGGCAAAATGTATAGTACCTCATTTGACTATAGATCATATGCATAAAATGGGTATTCTTTGTGTTCATGGTGATAAACATAAATATGCTACAGCTGATGTAAATTTTGAAACACAATTAGCTCATGAGGTGGTGATAGGAAGAGATTTTCCTAAGTTTTTTTTAATTATGGGCTTTAATAGTAAATTCAGCTAAGCAGTCCAAAGGGAATGAAACAATTGAGGATTTTGTGTTTCCTTTTTCTGAAATTGATTTGGAAGAAAACAGTAAAGGTAAAACTTATTGTCCTATGCCTGTATTGATAGGAGACCAGCCTATCCAGAATAATGAGCCAGGTGTTAGTACAGAAAGCAACGATGAATTATTAGATTTTGAGGTTAATTGTGGTAATTTTAAAGGTGCCCAATGGGAGGATCCCACTGTAGCTGAAGCAAGAAATTATATCCGGGTTCTAAATGGTGTTATTTCACAGCCAGAAAATCCATTACCTTATCCTCACTTTGAAGTAAATAATAACCTGCTATACAGAGTAGACAAAAAGGGCACATATATTGTTAAACAGTTGTTGGTACCTCAAGTTTTTCGTAATACAGTGTTAAATCTTGCACATAGTCACATGCTAGGAGGGAACCTGGGAATGGATAAGACTAAAGAAAGGGTCCTTATAAGGTATGTCTGGCCAGGTGTGTTTAAGGCTGTTTATAATTATTGCTCTTCATGTCCCAAGTGCCAGCTAACTGCTCCCACTAAGCATTTTCGTAGTCCATTAGTGCCTTTGCCAATCATTGATGTGCCATTCGAAAGAATTGCCATGGACTTGATAGGTCCACTGGTGACGTCAGCCAGAGGATACCAGTATATACTGGTTGTACTGGATTATGCAACCCGCTATCCTGAGGCAGTACCCATACGTAATAGTTCTGGAAAATTTATAGCAAAGGAACTTATGCTTATGTTTAGTAGAGTGGGTATACCCAAGGAAATTTTGACAGGTCAAGGGGCTCCATTTATGTCTAAGGTTACAAAAGAATTGTGTAAACTGCTCCATATTAAGCATCTGAAAACTTCAGTATATCACCCTCAAATTGATGGGCTGGTAGAGAGGTTCAATAAGACCCTAAAGAGTATGTTACGGAAGGCAATTGATGTGGATGGAAAAAATTGGGACCTTTTATTGCCTTATTTAATGTTTTCTATCAGGAAAGTTCCTCAGGCCTCAACAGTGTTTACACCGTTTGAACTTGTGTATGGTCGACATCCATGGGCATTACTTGATATTGTTAAAGAGACATGGGAACAGGAAACTACACCCTATAGAAGTGTTATTGAGCATATATCTCAAATGCAGGATCGAATGGAGGCTGTCATGCCCATAGTTAGGGAACATATGGGAAAAGCCCTAGAAGCACAAAAACACAGTTATAATCATAATTCTAGGGTTAGAGTGTTTCAGCTTGTTGACAGGGTACTAGTTTTAGTCCCTACATTAGAAAATAAATTTTTGGCTAAGAGGTCATGGAATTTATTAGAAGAAACAGAGTTTTTTTCCATGATGCCAGGGAGAACTAATGTAATTCAACATGACATAGTTACAGAACCAGGAAAAAAAGTTTCCCTTAAACCCTATATAGTTCCTGAAGCCCGTAGGGAGGCTATTAAATTGGAGGTGGAAAAAAATGTTAAAACTTGGGGTAATTGAAGAATTATACAGTGATTAGAGCAGTCCAATTGTGTTAGTTCCTAAACCGGAAAGTACATTACGATTTTGTAACGATTATAGTAAATTAAATTGTATTTCAACATTTGATACCTACAAAATGCCTAGAGTTGATGAGTTAATAGAAAGACTAGGAAAAGCACGTTATTTAACAAACAATTGATTTAACAAAAGGCTATTGGCAGGTACCCCTCACTGATCAAGCAAAGGAGAAAACTGCTTTGTCAACTCCAGATGGGTTGTTTCAGTATACTGTTTTGCCATTTTGTTTACATGGTGCTCCTGCAACATTTCAGAGAATGATGGATAGAATTCTATAGCCCCATGTTCATTATGCTGCAGCTTATCTTGATGATATAATCATTTATAGTACAGATTGGGAATCACATATCCCAAAAGTTCAGGCAGTTCTTGACTCCATTTTCTCAGCTAGCTTAACTGCAAATCCTTCAAAATGTACCATTGGTTTAGAGGAAGCGAAGTACTTGGGATATACAATTGGGAGAGGATTAGTTAAATCACAGACAACTAAAATAGAAGCAATACAAAATTGGCAACAGTCCCTAAGAAACAATTTAGAGCTTTTTTGGGTTTGACTGGATATTATAGAAGGTTTATTATAGATTTTGCTACGATAGTGCAGACTGATGCTTCTGATGTTGGTGTGGGGGCTGTTCTTTCCCAAGTGTACCAAGGCGAGGAGCATCCTGTATTATTTCTTAGTAGAAAATTAAACCAACAAGAGAAAAATTACTCTAATGTTGAAAAAGAATGTTTAGCTATTAAGTGGGCTTTGGAGTCTCTTCAGTACTATTTGTTGGGGAGGAAATTCAGGTTGATTACAGATCATGCTCCTCTCAAATGGATGATTTCTTAGTCTGCAGCCTATTCATTTCATTGTTGAGCACAGAGCAGGTCTTTTGCAGGGCAATGCTGATGGTCTTTCAAGTGTACACTCTTTAATGTCTATGGTCGTTCACTCCACCAAGTGTGAGCTCCGGGGTAGAAGTGTGACAGAAAATCTGGTTTGATGATAGAGGGAGTATATATTAGACCAAGTTTAATACATTGCACTTTACCATTTTGATAAGAAACACCAGGGAAGTTATTAGTGGTTTTTAGTTGTGAATACCTTACAGCTGTTAAAGACAATTAAACTCAGGTGTGGCTCATGATTACTGCTCCTAGGGTTTAAAAGGAAAGCATTTCTCTAGCTAAGTAGATTACAGCCAGGAGGGAGGCCTGATATGATGTGTTGTGAAAAATATTATGTGCTAAACGTTTTGCTGGATTTCTGTTTGCTGTTACATTCTGTAAAGGACATTTGTGTTGCTGCAGACGGAAATTTGCTGTTTTGGAAGCTTGCAGATAAGCTTGTCCTTTTGCCTTACCTGTGAACAAACTGTATGCTGCTGTTAAAGTCACCTTGCTATTTTGGAAGAAAATATATTTATATTTATATATATATATATATATATATATATATATATATATATATATATATATATATACACACACTGATTATCTGATCAACATGGGTGACCAAATTATACTCCCAGGTATCACCATAAGGAGAAATGAGAAATTACAGTAAAATACTATATAATTCACTATGCCCCATCTGTAACAAACACGTACCCATGGTATACCCACATAGTGAGATCTATATATGTATATGCCTGATATATATAAAAAAGGTATCTAGTGTATCTAAATCATAAGGTTTTCATTTAAATTAGTATCCTTAAGCTAGACAAGTGTTAAATAAGTATATAAAGATTAACATCATACATACACACACACACACACACACACACATATGTGTATATATATATATATATATATATATATATATATACCTCCATATGTTAAGGCCTGTGTATACCTATTTTTAAATAAGGTTATGAGAGTGACTATATGCCAATTTTTTTTTTTAAATATATTTTTATTTAGGTAAATGACAATGATAACAACAAGAACAGGCAGATGAATAACATCAGTAAATAGTATAACAATTTCAATGTATCATATTTTACAGAGTAGATACATCCAGAGGGGAGTATGCTGATTAGTATAGTCCATTGTCCATGAGTCTCCCAAACTCCCCACACCTATCCAGGTGGGAGCATTGCAGACCAATCTTATATGAAGAGACAATCTCAGTTCCGTTTGTCTGGATGGATCAGCATTTTACATATATTACATAGAACCGTGAAAGAGCTGTTCTTACCAACATCATTATGTAACCATTGTGTGCTTTAAGTATAGGGTGCTAAACTGACCTTTTGAGGTCCGTGCTGACTTATAAAAGCCAGAAGGAGAAGGAGAGAAAGAAAAGCGGGAGTGAGAGAAAAAAAAGGGGGGGGGGGGCGGGGGCAAGGGGAAGAGGGAGGAAGGATGGTTTCATATTAGGGAGAGGATAGTGATGGGGGATAAGTGGGGCTACTCATATAATCATAGGGTATTACAGTGTGGAAGCACTATGGAGACATAGTGGGGCTCGCAGCTGGAAGTTATTCCGGACCATATGCCCAGATCATAATCTGGAGGTCTTCCGATCCGTGTATGTGGGAAACATATGATTCCATTGTCTTCACGAACCTTAAGATATCAACCACCTGTTCCCAAGAAGGGTGAGGCCCGCTGAAACCACATTCGGGCTATAGCCAATTTTATTGCTAAAAATAGGTAGATACAAAATAATTTCTGTGGCAAATCAGGTGTGTAGGCAGAATGTGACATAGACAAATGCTCGGTAATAACAGTATCTGGATGCATTTCGAGGTGCAGTACTGTATTGCCTTTTGCCAGAGCGACTGGATTTGCGGGCAAGACCACCAGATATGCTGTGGGGTCCCCAACGCATTAACATCCTCTCCAACATTTGGGAGAGTTGGCGGGCGAGATTTTAAATAGGCGGATAGGCGTCATGTGCCATTGTAGCAGGACTTTAAGGAACAGCTCATACAAGGTTGTACAATGTATAGCTTTTTTGGTAAGTCGAGTTGCAGTCCTCCACAGCTGTGGTTCATGTGTGAGAGCAAGGGAGGTTTCCCAGTGTCTTATTGGGGGAGGGTTATAAAAAAAAAAAACGGGGGATTTAGGATAACTAGGTATGAAAGAGACAGCAGTCTTGTAGGAGGAGATGGTGAATCCCACCTCATCTCCCATCCAGTTCTGGCTCTCAAGGAGCCTCTATCAAAGCCCCATTGGGTCACTTGGGATAATCTGGCAGCTTCTTGGTATCGTAATATGTTAGGAGCAGTCGCCCCCCCCCCCCAACCTATATTGGCTGTTGCAAGATGCTAGTAGTAATTTTAGGGGCCTTATTACGCCAGATAAATCTATTGCAGAGCTGCTGGAATTTATGAATCGTGGATCTGGGAATTGGGACAGGTAGGGATCGGAAAAGATAAGTTAATTTGGGGATAAGGCTCATTTTAAATGCTGCTATCTGCCCTAGCCAAGACAGTGAGGGGACATTCCATGTTTCAGTGGATTTCCCAATGTTTGATGGCAGAGGGGAGAAATTTAAGTCAATTATAGTCGGTATATTGTGAGATAAGCAGACACCTAGATGCTTGATGTGTGATGTGGACCACAGGAATTTGTATCTATTTTTAAGTGTGTCAAGGGTTTCATCTGGGATATTTATTGTATATGCTTCTCTTTTAAGAACATTTAAGAAGCTTGTAGTAGATAACTAAAGCAAATCTCTCTAACAGGGAAAACAGATGAGGCAGTGAAGTGAGAGGATCAGATATAAGTACCGTCAGATCATGGGCGAACAGTGCTATTTTCTGTTCTATGTGGTGTATATTGACCCCTCTGATCTGAGGTCAAGATCAAATGGCCTCAGCCAGCGGTTCCATTATAAGGACGAATCTAAGCGGGGACAGCGGGCACCCCTGTCTCGTACCATTAGCTATTGAAAAGGGCTCCGAACAAAATCCCGGCCCCTTGACTGTTGCTGACGGATTAGAGTATAGCGCTGCTATGGATGTGATAAAGGATCCCGGGAGTCCAAACTTCCGCAACACTGCAAACATATATCCCCAGTCCACCCTGTCGAAGGCTTTTTCAGCATCCAGTGACAGGGTGACACAGGGCAAATGCATTCTATGGGCCTCAAAATAGATGTTCAGGAGCCTTCTGGTGTTATCCTTGACGTCTCAGAACAAAACCCACCTGGTCAGGGTCAATTAACGTGGGTAAGAGAGTATTGAGGCACGATGCTAGTATTTTGGCATATAGCTTGACATTGAGGTTTAACAACGATATAGGCCTATAGCTCTCGCAAAGAGTCGGGTCTTGCCCTTGTTTCGGGAGGGTGATAATAATAGCTTGTAGGAATTCAGCCGGGAAGGTACCCTGGGAACTTGCCAACATGAAGAAATGCATTAAGAAGCGGATTAGTTGTGTTTGAAATTTTTTGTAGAATAAGTCTGAAAAGCCATCTGGCCCCTGTGATTTTAAAGTTTTGAGAGATTTAATAGCTGTCTTAATCTCTAACGCAGAGATGGGGTTTTGCAAAAGGTCTGCTTGGTCTTGAGGGACCACGGGGAGGTTTAAGGTAGTAAGAAAGGTTTCAATGACATCAGGAATTGGGGGCGGGAGCGTGTCATCCTGTTTTAAATTATAGAGGGAGACATAGTATTCTGCAAAAGCGTTACCAATGTCTTTTGGCTTAGTAACATGTTGTCCTCCCACTTTCAGCGTGGGAATGCGTGCCGCTGCCGTCCTTTGCCGTAGCCTATTAGCAAGCAGCCTATCGGCCTTATTGCCCTTGTGGTGATAGATTTCTTTAAGCCTAAGAAGCCTCTCTGCTGACCTTTCGTTTTCTAACCTGACTATCCGCGCTTTGAGGTCTGCTAGTTGTTTGGAGAGTGTGATTGTGGGGTTAACTTTATGCTCGTCAGATATTTTACAGAGGCTCATAAGGAGTTGTGCCAGGGTTTCCCCTTTACGTTTCTTCACCGCTGCTGCTATTTTTATAAATGAACCTCGAATATATACGCGTTTAATGCAGCCCACAGGGTGAAATCATCTACCTCGCGGGTATCGTTCAATAATAGGAACTCCGTAAGATCTTTGGCAATGGAGACCTCAGTCTCTGGGGATGAAAATAAGTGGGGGAGAAGCCACCATGTTGATGAGCGTTGTAATTCAACCGAGGAGTGTAAAGCAATATGAACAGGATCATGATCCGACCATGGACATTGGGGGATCCAGGAGCGGGTCACAATATCCAAGAGTCCTGGGTCACAAAAAAAGAAATCTATCCGCAAAAACGAACGGTGTACCGAGAAGAAGTAGGTGTAGTCTCGGGAAGAGGTGTTAAGGGCGTGCCAAATATCAAACAAGTTGAACTGATATATCAAGTTCCGGAATTTGTCTAAAAGTTCGGTTGCAGGCTTAATTAATTTACGAGTCGCATCTGACTTCCTATCCAAATGAGGGTCCCAGACAATATTAAAATCTCCGGCAAGTAGCAAGAGACCTTGGCGTAAAGATTCCACTTTCTGCAGAAATTTACGTAATGATTGGATATGTTGTTTGTTGGGTCCATAATAAGAAGCCAATGTGAAAGTGACACCATCCAGCTTACAAATAAGAATTAAGTATCTACCTTGAGGATCTGATTCGATAAGGATGCTCTCGTAGGAGACATCCTTATGTATAAGAATAGCCATTCCTCTAGATTTATGAGAGAAGCTAGTGGCCTAAACCACTGGGAACAGCTTAGATTGAATAGGTATCTTCGCACCTTTTACCCAGTGAGTTTCCTGGATAAAAGCCAAGTGGGCTCTAGATTTAGCTAATGATCGAAGAAAGATGCTGCGTTTGGTCGGGGAATTGAGCCCCCTCACATTGTGGGTTACGCAGATATATGGCATGGTCTTCCTACGTTATCTCCTCCTGTTGCTGTACAGAAGGGTATTAGAAGGAGGGTTAACGGGAGGGGAATGGGACTCGAGGGGAAGGAAGGAGAGGGAAAGACAAGAAAGGGGATGGGGAAGAGGAGGGAAAAAAAAAGGGAAGAACCAAGAGCACTCAGCACAGTCTCTAAAACAATGGTATGGACAGTAAAGGTAACAAATAAATGCGGTATGTATAAAAGATAGACCGCGTATGTAGCCCCTGAAACACAATTCAGAGTACTTTAAATGGGGGGGGGGGAACTAGTACTAGCAGGCAGTAGTTATTGTCAACTGCAGTAAGGGGGAGGAAGGGAAGAGGACCGGAGAGGAAAGAGAAGTAGCAAAAAGAAGGAGAAGAATGAGAAACAACAAAGAAGGGGGGAGGAGGGTGGCAGGATTTCTGGACCTGGAAAAAGAGGAGGGAGAGAAAAAAAAGGGGGGGATGGGGGGAAGGAAGTGGGGGAAAAGTCACAGGGTGTGCCACGATGAAAGGCGGGGTCATAGGAATAGGTTGTAGTGGCATACACTTAAATGACATAACACTAAAAATAGGTTGAACTGGTTGTAAGAGCCGTGCAATTGGTGGAGGTGGTTACAATGCATCAATATAACAATAATAACTGGGACAAGAACAGCAGTTAAACTTTTTTTTTTTTTTTAATAACTTTATTTATTATCGGAATCCAATACATACATGGCAGTAGGGCATAAAGAGTCCAATAGAAAAGTACATGAAGCACTACATTGCAAGATCCTTCATACAAACACATAATCAACGACCCGTATGACTCCACCATGTAGAGGTATGGGTTCACATTTTCTTATAAGTAAAATAACAAAAAAAACAAGAACAAACAGAAATATAAACAAACAAAAGGTAACACAGACGCATAATACAAACACATAATAACATACCTGAGCACTCCGGTCTGGTTCACCCCCCATGGACACGCAACAGGAGCAGGAAAGGGAGAGTGAAGTGGTAATAATAGTGACACCATGAAAGAAGGCGTCAGGGTAGGTAAGTTTGTGCACCACCAATGCAGTATTACTGATTAATTCTGGGGGGCCGGGAAAGACCAATTTCCTTTAAGGTTTTCATTTAAGATAAAAAGACTGTTTCTAAATGGGTAAATGACCCTTTCCCTAACTGCTTCCGGTAAATATAGAAGGTAGGTTCCCCATTTCAGTATGAAGCGTTTTACTCGTTTTTCCGGATCACCCTTCACATCTGCCTGTTCTATTAGCATTTGCGTATGTATATTTCTAAGAAGCTTTTGGAGAGGGGGGGTTTTATTACTAGCCCAACCCTCCAAGATCACTTGTTTCGCCAAAACTATTACTGTGGATACTAAGCTGTCATAAGAGGGTGGGTTATCATTAAGGGTTAGGAAAATAATACGTTGAGGTGAGAGAGCTATCTGGGTGTTTGTCGCTTTTGTGAGCCAGTATGATATCTTGAGCCAGAAGCTCTGTAGCTTGGGGCAATTCCAAAGCAAATGCAGCCAGTCTGGTGAAGCCAAACTGCACTTAGGGCAAGTATCACTAGCTCCAGGAACCCATCTAGAGCGGAGGTGGGGGTTATGTAGGCCTGATGCATGAATTTTAGATGTGACTCCCTCAACTTGGCAGAAATGGTGACTGACTGTATTTTTCTCAGACTTGTGTGAATAAGCTCTTCATTAACTAATAAATCAGTAAAACCGTCCCATTTAGATATAAGCCCGCACATAGCTGAGTTTTCAAAATGTTTTAAGATTAAATTGTATGTGTGTGTGATTTTATATGAACCCTGCCTTGCTAGCGCACATAGGTTATCAACCTGGGTAGGCTCCCTGAGAAGGCGCCCCTCTGTTTTTAACTTAGTGATATAATGTCTGCACTGAAAGTATGCGAAGCGATGGGAGCTTGGGAGACCAAACACATCCCTTAAATCCTGAAAAGGGACAATTTCCAGAGTCAAAGGATTGATAAGCTGTTTAATCTTTGTGAGCTTTTGATCACGCCACTCCCGAAATGCTTTTGTGGTGTATCCAGGGAGAAAATTTAGGTTACCCTGAATCGGCAAGAGCTTACTCACTGAATTGTCTACCCCCCACAACTTGCACAACTTGGCCCAAGCCCTAAGCGGGTCCCTATATAATACGTGAGACTGTATGTGTGAGGGTAGTGAAGTGAAGCTTGCATGGGGCAGGAAGGCCAAGCTTATTGGTTTAACCAAACTATTTTCTAAGGCAGGGACAGTGAATCGATTGTCATCTACAAGCCAATCTAGTATGAGTTTAGTCAGAGTGGCCCAGTTATACCATAAAATGTTCGGGAGACGAAGACCTCCTCTTTCCAGGGGCATCGCTAAGTAATTTTGTCCTATCCTATGTTTCTTGCCCCTCCAGATAAACTGCCCCAGAGCGGATTGTATTGACTTGGTGTCTTGTTTGGTAAGAAGGAGAGGTAACATCTGCAGAGGATATAAGAGTTTTGGCAACGCCACCATTTTAAACAAGTGAATTCGGCCCATAAGAGATAGGGGTAAACTACACCAACCCGAGAGTAAAAGTTTTATGTTGCTTATAGTATTTGACAGATTTAACTGGTATAATTTATTGGGATTCACATGTATATGAATGCCTAAATACTTAAATGAGCCATCTGTCATTTTAAGAGTGGTGTTTGTCAAAGTGGTGTTTTGCTTATTTTGCAGCCACGTGACTTCAGATTTGTTGACATTAATTTTGTAACCTGTGAAAGTTCCAAAAGTCTTAATTACCTCTAAGAGGGGATTCAAGTTGGTAGCAGGATTGCCTATAAATAACAACAAGTCATCTGCATACAGCGACAGATGTTGCTTATGGTCTAAAACGTCTAATCCCGCACATTTTTGTCGGATGTGACATGCAAGGGGTTCTATGGCTAGGTCGAAGAGCAAAGGGGACAACGGGCATCCCTGTCTGGTACCCCTCTGCAATACAAATGAGGGGGAGAGCTCCCCATTAACTATCAAAGATGCCTTAGGGGCTGTATACAGCCGTTGGAGAAAAGCTGTAAAGTTGCCTGAAATGCCGAATTTTTCTAGTGACGTATGCAAATGATCCCATTCAATCCTGTCGAACGCCTTCTCCGCGTCAAGGGCGAGGAGACAGGCGTCTTGTAGATCTACAGGATTAGAGGAATGGGTGTTATACCAATAATAGGAGGTAATTGCCAATGTTTTCCTGATATTGATCACTGATGATCTCCCTTTTACAAACCCGGTCTGATCTGTGTGTATGATTGAGGGAAGAATCTGGGCCAACCGGTCAGCTAAAATTTTGGTCAGTAGTTTATAATCGCTGTTTAACAGCGAAATTGGGCGATATGAGGAGGTATCTGTGGGATCTTTATCAGGCTTAGGGATGAGACAGATGTTTGCCTCTGTGAATCTGGCATCTATTTGAGAGGAACCCTCCAAGTATGCGGTATATAGGGAGGCAAGAGTTGGGGCCATCTCATTCACAAGAAGTCTATAGTACTCTACAGGTAGCCCATCAGGGCCTGCCGCTTTTCCGAGTTTGGCTCTATTTACAGCTTTAACTACTTCCTGGGGTAGAATGCTGGCGCTAAGTAGTGAGTTATGCTCTTCTGAGAGAGCCGGGATATGTGTAGCATCCCAGAAGCTTTGCTTAGCCTCTAAGCTAATCTCTTGGCTGGTATATAAAGAGGAGTAATATTTAATAAATTCTGACATGATTTCTTTGTTGTTTGAAGTTAGATGTGATTTAGATTTTATGGCCAGTATGTGTGATTTAGGCGTATAGAGTTTGACTAAATTTGCTAGCAACTTACCCGACTTGTTGCCATGCCGAAAGTACCGTCCCTGTCTGTGTATATCAAAATTGATATTCTGCTGAGCTAAGTATGTATCTCTAGCCATCTTAAGCTCATAATATAGTTTCCTAGATCCAGGAGTGGGGTTAGAGAGGTACTCATTATATGCCTCAGTAAGGTTTGCTAAAAATGTCTCATCAATTTTTTAATACTTTTATTGTGATGTGCAGTGAAGGAGGTGATAGAGCCCCTCATAACGGGCTTGGAGGCGTGCCAAAACAAGTTGGGGTCCTCTTTGTGCTGGTCGTTATCTGAGGCATAATTTACCCACGCACTTTTCAGATGTTGACGAAAATTCATGTCGTGATATAGATAAGAAGGGAATCTCCAGGATCTACTTGGGGGTCTCATGGGTGTTGGCTGAAGTAAGAAATGAATTGGGGCATGGTCTGAAATCGTTATGTGTTCTATGGTCGGATGCTGGATTTGAGGTGTGATAACAGAGGAGGTGAGGAAATAATCTATTCGTGAAAGGGTGTTGTGTGTCTTAGACAGACAAGTATAATCTCTCTCCAATGGGTTTAGTATTCTCCATACATCTACAAGATTTAAAGTAGTCTTTAAGTTATTTATCAATGAGACCTCCCTCTTATATCTTGAGTGTGAGAAACCTGAGGAGCTAGCTGATGCCGGGTCCCTAAACCTGTCCAAAGGGAGGGCCTGGACCAAGTTGTAATCCCCCCCCAAAATGATAGGAGCAGCGTAAGTGGCCAATTTAGCTATTAGAGAGGACCAAAAGAAAGGGCAGAATTCATTAGGACCGTAAACATTACATATAGTATATTCCAGATTCCCTGCTTTTAGAATTGCAATTATATATCTACCGTCCTTATCTATCTCTACTTGTGAAAAAGATACCTGGAGTCCCTTTCTTACCAGGATGGCCACCCCTCTTTTCCTACTTTCAGTAGGGGAATACAGGATATGACCTACCCATCTAACTTTCAGTTTTTCATGTTCTTCAGAAGTCAATTTGGTCTCCTGGAGCAGAGCTATATCAGTATGGAGTTTTTTAAGCTGTTGTAGGATCATACTCCTCTTTGCGGGGGACATAATGCCCCCAACATTCCAGGAAGTTAGCCTAAGGTTTATGGCCATATGGTATTAGTATAAGGTAAAAGTGGGCTAGTGCAAAAAGTGAGCTGCGCGGTGTGTGTCTTTGCTCTTGGACGACTAGTCTGGGACATATGAGGTCAAAGGCCCTCCACGTGAGATGAAAACCATGTGTGTGGAATTTAAATGGAGATCCAAAAAGTTGGAACCCAAGAGATTGACTCACCAGCAAGAAAGGAACAGGGGCAATGTTCTCTGAATTCGTGCCCATGGGGGGAGAGACCACAAGCGCTCCAGAAATGATCTGAGGACGGATCCAAAAAGAAAACATAGTTATAAGCAGGCACTTTTTGAGATGCAAGATATTATCAAATGAGGCAACCATGTGAATTAACAGATCAGAATGTTTGGTACATAACATGAGTAATTGTAATGAAATTTCAGTAAGATTATACATAACATTGTCTATAGTAAACCAGGAAATCTCTAAGAAATGAGAAAACATGATTGCGTTAATGATACATATGAGGTAGAGGTACATAATCACGGCTGCGCCCATGTCTAGGCTTCCTGTCCTAGAGATAATCTGTTTATAAGGAAACCAGAGGAGTAGTAAGAACAAAGAACAACAGCAGATATTATGACATCTCAGCTCTAGGAGCCGGCCCATGGGAAGGTGGGAATAGGGTGACAAAGCCATATGAAACCTTAAGGTATATAGTAAAGCTTTAGAGAGAATAATCATACCAATGTTTTGTGCAGACAATATGTGCCAGGGAATAGATTGTAGACAATGAGGTAGGGGCGGTGGCGGAGGTGGCGGCGAGTATTGAAGGAATTTGTGCTTGGTATCAATATGGCAGGCCCAAAACAGTACTGCGACATCAACGGGCACTAGTGTCAGAAGGCATGTGGCGAACATAAGGTCCCCACAAAGGTCTACAAGGGGCGAGGCGGGGTTAAAGCACTTAAGGAGGCATAGGAGAAACCAGCAATAACTAAGAATTATCTTGATAGAACCCATACAGAAAACAGGATTAAAGTACACTAAATATTGTTTCCCAACCATAATAATTCTATGTGCAAAAGAACACAAACCTGCATAAACAGTGCAACAGCAGAAATAGCAAATTGTCATTTGCGGGGTCGTGTATCCGGTCTCACACGAAACTGGAGAATACAAGCAGAACCACAGACCCCGCAAGAGCAAGATACACATTATAAGAAACATGATGTGCAATTAAAGAAACTGTGAACATTGATACTTATTAGAGTCTCTTCATCCATTGTCTTGTTTCCGTTCCGATGCCAGGTATGCCTGTGCTGCCGCAGGCGAATGGAAGGTTTTGGGGCCTGACATGCTCTGGATTTTTAGAGTGGCTGGAAACATGAGCGCAAATTTACGCCCCTGGTCATGCAGAGTGGAGCAAATGGAAGCAAAGTCTTTGCGTCTCTTGGTAACCTCGACTGAAAAGTCCTGAAAAAGCAAGATGCGGTGGTCCTCAAAGATAACTTCCTTGGTCGCTCTGTAGGCTCGTAGGATCGCCAGCTTATCCTGGAAATTCAAGCATTTAAAAATCACCTGTCGTGGCCTCTCTCTGGAATTTTCCAAATGCCTGTTGGGGCCTATGCGATGTGATCTTTCTATGTCTAGAGGCAGACAGTCCTGAGGCAGGCCTAAGATTTTTGGAAGGGTCATAGCAGCAAATTCTAGCAGATCCTTATCTTTAATGGATTCAGGGACTCCTATGATTCGGAGGTTATTTCGTCTGCTACGATTTTCCAAGTCCTCCACTTTATCCATTAGTTGCTGATTTTGTTTCAGTAGGCGTTTTAGAGAGATGTCTGATTCATGCTGTCTGTCTTCGACCCCCGAGATTCTTTGTTCCGCAGCTGACATGCGTGCAGAGAAAAGCCTCACTTCGCTGGTCAAGGTGTCAACACCCGTCTGCAAGCTATCCATTTTTGGTAAAAAAAATGCCTTAAGGTCCTGCAGGAGTGAGGAATGGTCTCCTGAGGAGTTGCCTTCAGTATCTGCAAATGGAGGGTTGGCCTGTGTTTCTGATAGAGTCTTTTGTCTTTTTTCCAGGTTTTTTGATCGGTGGCTCATGGTGCTACTTAAAGGCAAGGGCAGCCTGTGGAAATACTCGTCTACTTTCATAGAACAAAATGCAGAAAAGTCTGAAAATATTGTAATATTGTGAAGAATCCACCAGGTGGCGTTGTTGAGCTGTGTACTGCTGCAAATGAGTGGAAGAGATGGAGGGGGAATGGAGTATAGAAGAAAAAGTAAACACAAATAAGATGATTGCAGATATCACATCCCAGGCTGGAGAAGTGAAATGACAAAAATTTAGCTATACCAGCTATGTAGATTGTGTTGCTTCCCTCTCCTTCAAACAGATTTCTCACTCGCAGCTAAGGGATCCCAATTATGATCCTGAAAAAATTGAGCTATACCAGCTGCAAAATTTGAAGTGCTCGGATAGTATGGGATATAGTTGGAGCACAGGTTATTGCGCTGCTTAGGGTTCAGACACTGAATATGCACTTAAAAAAGAGAAAATTGTATTGCTTCCTCACCCTCTAGCAGATCTCACACTCACAGCCAAAGAATCCCAATTATGATCTTGAAAGCTTGCACTACAACAGCTGCAAGATTTGAAATACTCAGATAGTTTGAAATATAGCTGTAGCATAGGTTAGTGCACTACATAGAGTCCAGACACTGAATATGCACTTGTTAATGTAAATCACCCCCAGCAGTCACAGGGGCACCAGGAGAAAGTGATAGCTGATGTAGCCCTGGGGAGAGTACAACTGCTAGTGGTTTGAGTCCCAAAATGAAGATGTGATGGCTTGAATTATTGGTAATAAGCTGGAGCTAGTTGAAGTGAAAAATGGGTGTACTTGTGTCTGTATTATATCACTCCTTATGCGTGACCAAAGTGGTTAAAAGTCTCTCATGAGTGTGGGGGGAAGTGTCCCTTGGGGTACCTTTTATCCGGGCTCCGGATTGACACGACCTGGGGTGCAGCGGTGTCAAGCGTCGATCCAATCTGCTGCAACGTCCCCACTTCTCATCTACTCCTCCCGGCAGCAGTTCTGAAGGCCGATGTCCTTCTAAGGGCTCCGACTGAGCTATAACACAGAGGAGTCGGGGAGGGCTCCGGCAAGATGGCGCCGACCTGCGCTTGTGTGCGCGCCACGTGGGTCAATTAACTTAGCCTTCCAGGGCAAGGGCGATCTTTCTGCCCTACACGATGCTACTTCGGCCAGCTGGGGTATCTTAGGGGGCTACCCAGCAAGGCAATACCGTGGGATAAGCCGGCCGGCAGCAGTAAATGTCATTTAGGTTAGGCAGATTCACGGAGCTCTTCACTCCTGCTGCCAGCCGCTAGCTCCGCCCACCGGAAGTCAGCAGTTAAACTTTTAAGATAAAATTATACCTTATCATTGTAAATCACTGTCTACAGCGTATGAACCAGTTATGGAACAAATATAACCAGCAATATAACATTATAAGTGAGGCTAAGAAACCAATAACAATACAATAACATTTTGAGCGCATTCAGTTAAAGAAAAGAACCATACATGTCCCACTTGAAGGCTAAGCAGGGCACCAATCCTAGGGTGGGCTAGAAAGATAAAGAAAAAGGCTACCTTCATCATATTTTGACCCTTATTATACTAGGTGAGTCTCTTACCTTTTGAGGTTATATCTCATATGAATGTAAGTATAGAAGCTTATGGAACAAACTATTACCTAATGTGTGCAACAAGGAGATGGTATAACGGAATTAAAGTATCTGAGGTAAAAGTGGGTAAGGGGGTCAAAAGGTTATTTAGCCCTACTACATTGAAAAACTAGCTTCTCTGTGTCTGAGTATATCTACAGCACCCAGCGTCATTATTGGTACTGAGGCAGATTGCAAATGTCATAGGCACGTAGACCTGGCTCAAGATAGTCTTGTCTTTGGATATGTTCTCCAATGTAAGGGGTGCTGTCTGTAATGTCTACAGGGCGGGGGCTTTAAATATAATAAGTGATGGTGCAGACACCCTAATGAAGGATAATTGGATTCCCTACTTCCTATAGAGTAGGGGCAAACCTAGTGGTAAGTGAGAATTCTACAGGTGGTACATGAGTATGGGGGTAGCAATGCTTAAGTGAGAAAAAAAAACACACGTATGGCAAACCACAGTAGCAAATCTCAAATATACATCTTCCATGCTTAATTTCAAATCTGTAAAATAAGGTAAAGCACAAAAACATCAACATGGAACTACATGTATAGCACAAAACCATAGACTGGGCAAAATAAGACATAACAATTAAGGACAAGTAGGAACAAATAACAGTATAAAAAAAAAAAAAAAAAAGGGGGAGGGAATACATTTACACTGACTCACTTAGATATTACATTAAGGAGTAGGGAGCAATGGGACTCCGCTAGTCAAAAATGACTTACAGTCTTAGTATCATGTTAGGGCAAAGATGAGTGTGAACACATCACTCTCCTTACCATCCTTGTTCAGCCATCTTCCTCCTCTTGAGCTTGGCTTAGGGCAACAGAGTCTTTGGAATGTCTTTGTGGAAGTGGGTCCCATTGTGGAACCGACGGATCCAACGAGCTTTGAGGTGTGGCATGGTGTGGTGATTCAGAGCTCCATATCTTCAAGAGATGTTGACTCTGTTCCAGCGTAGTGACAATATACTGTTGATTGTCCTTAAGAACAAAAAGTCTGGTCAGGTGACCCCATCTATATTTTATGTTATGAGCTCTAAGGAATTTAGTAAATTCTCCAAATGATTTCCGTTGCTGAAGAGTATGGTGGGAGAAATCTGCAAAGATGTTGATGTCTTTAAATTGATCTGGCAAGGCAGGCTTAGTAAAAGAACCTCTAACCAACCGCTCCTTGTAAGTATAGAAATGTAACCTCACGATGATGTCCCTTGGCTTGTCAGAAGCTAAACTTCTAGGACGTAGGGCTCTGTGTGCCCTATCAATGAGCCCCTCATTTGGATTAGAAGGTGGTGCAAGATGGCTGAAGAATTCTTGAAAACTTTAACTGGATTGTCCTCTATTGCATTTAAACCCTAGAAGACAGTGGTTGCCAAATATCCTTGTTACAATATATATATATATATATATATATATATATATATATATATATATATATATATATATATATATATATATATATACACCCACACACACTGATTATCTGATCAACATGGGTGACCAAATTATACTCCCAGGTATCACCATATATTAAGGAATTATGACAGGTTAAGATATACATAAGGAGAAATGAGAAATTACAGTAAAATACTATATAATTCACTATGCCCCATCTGTAACATACACGTACCCATGGTATACCCACATAGTGAGATCTATATATGTATATGCCTGATATATATAAAAAAGGTATCTAGTGTATCTAAATCATAAGGTTTTCATTTAAATTAGTATCCTTTAGCTAGACAAGTGTTAAATAAGTATATAAAGATTAACATCATACATACACACACACACACACACACATATGTGTATATATATATATATATATATATATACCTCCATATGTTAAGGCCTATGTATACCTATTTTTAAATAAGGTTATGAGAGTGACTATATGCCAATTTTTTTTTTTTTTTAAATATATTTTTATTTAGGTAAATGACAATGATAACAACAAGAACAGGCAGATAAATAACATCAGTAAATAGTATAACAATTTAAATGTATCATATTTTACAGAGTAGATACATCCAGAGGGGAGTATGCTGATTAGTATAGTCCATTGTCCATGAGTCTCCCAAACTCCCCACACCTATCCAGGTGGGAGCATTGCAGACCAATCTTATATGAAGAGACAATCTCAGTTCCGTTTGTCTGGATGGATCAGCATTTTACATATATTACATAGAACCGTGAAAGAGCTGTTCTTACCAACATCATTATGTAACCATTGTGTGCTTTAATTATAGGGTGCTAAACTGACCTTTTGAGGTCCGTGCTGACTTATAAAAGCCAGAAGGAGAAGGAGAGAAAGAAAAGCGGGAGTGAGAGAAAAAAAAAGGGGGGGCGGGGGCAAGGGGAAGAGGGAGGAAGAATGGTTTCATATTAGGGAGAGGATAGTGATGGAGGATAAGTTGGGCTACTCATATAATCATAGGGTATTACAGTGTGGAAGCACTATGGAGACATAGTGGGGCTCGCAGCTGGAAGTTATTCCGGACCATACGCCCAGATCATAATCTGGAGGTCTTCCGATCCGTGTATGTGGGAAACATATGATTCCATTGTCTTCACGAACCTTAAGATATCAACCACCTGTTCCCAAGAAGGGTGAGGCCCGCTGAAACCACATTCGGGCTATAGCCAATTTTATTGCTAAAAATAGGTAGATACAAAATAATTTCTGTGGCAAATCAGGTGTGTAGGCAGAATGTGACATAGACAAATGCTCGGTGATAACAGTATCTGGATGCATTTCGAGGTGCAGTACTGGATTGCCTTTTGCCAGAGCGACTGGATTTGCGGGCAAGACCACCAGATATGCTATGGGGTCCCCAACGTATTAACATCCTCTCCAACATTTGGGAGAGTTGGCGGGCGAGATTTTAAATAGGCGGATAGGCGTCATGTGCCATTGTAGCAGGACTTTAAGGAACAGCTCATACAAGGTTGTACAATGTATAGCTTTTTTGGTAAGTCGAGTTGCAGTCCTCCACAGCTGTGGTTCATGTGTGAGAGCAAGGGAGGTTTCCCAGTGTCTTATTGGGGGAGATTTATAAAAAAAAACCGGGGGATTTAGGATAACTAGGTATGAAAGAGACAGCAGTCTTGTAGGAGGAGATGGTGAATCCCACCTCATCCCCCATCCAGTTCTGGCTCTCAAGGAGCCTCTATCAAAGCCCCATGATATGAGAAAACTACGTAATCTCCAGATTTCAAAATGTAGGATAAGCGGCGGATTGAACTTCCGGAGGAAGGCTTGGAGGGTGAGCAACTTAACCCCTACATAGAGATCTGCTACATTGGTTAAGCCCAAACTAGACCAAAGATTTGGGTGAGTGTCAGGTAAAGATAGTAACAACCCTCTCAGTGAGTGGGTTGGCGAAGGATGAGGTGCAATATTAGGGAGATTATGAATTTTGTCCCAGAATTTCAGATTCGACTTTATGATTATGATTAGGGTTGAAGAAGAGGGTGGGTGGTCTGGAATGCTTGGGGATCCATAGCAGGTCCCTCAGAACATACCCCACCGGAATAGATGCCTGCTCAATTTCGGCCCATCTGCTTTTTAAAGTCGAACCCCATTGGGTCACTTGGGAGAATCTGGCAGCTTCTTGGTATCGTAATATGTTAGGAGCAGCCGCCCCCCCCCCAACCAATATTGGCTGTTGCAAAATGCTAGTAGCAATTTTAGGGGCCTTATTACGCCAGATAAATCTATTGCAGAGCTGCTGGAATTTATGAATCGTGGATCTGGGAATTGGGACAGGTAGGGATCGGAAAAGATAAGTTAATTTTGGGATAAGGCTCATTTTAAATGCTGCTATCCGCCCTAGCCAAGACAGTGAGGGGACATTCCATGTTTCAGTGGATTACAAGCTAAGTGGGGGGAGGGGAGCGCTCTGGTGTGAGCTGTGAGTAGGATTGTGGTTAGATGTGTTTTATGTGAGCCAATCTTTGATTGGTGTCAGTGGTGAATAAAATAAAATAATAATATAGTGAATAACTAAATCAAAATAATATATAACCAATCTTTGATTGGGATATATTTCTAATATATCTAGTGGAGTGTGAGATAGTTATCTCAAATAGTATAACCAATCTTTGATTGGGATATATTTTCTAAAATATCTAATATATCTAGTGAAGTGTGAGATAGTTATCTCAAATAGTGTATGAGACTATTATCTCAAATGTTAACAATGAGTGTCACTCTAAACTATATATATATGACTAGGTGGGTAAAATAAATTCGGTGCCCTTCTTGGGGGTATTAAAACCACATTAATATAAATTGGAAATGAGACGATATATTCAGATAAGTGTTCATATAATTTCACTAAGCAATATTTAAAAGATAATTTGTTTATACATTGACTTATTGATAACCATATAAAAGTGTAATCATAAAATACAAAATGCTAAATAGCAGTTACGTTATACTCGCCTAATATTTCTTATAGGTCAGCGACTCTAAAATACTAAGAATGACTTATCTCCTAAAACTCATTAATGTTAGCAATGGTGCTGGTGATTGTATTGTGTATACAATCGCTATAGATGTGCAGCTTGTAGGATAATACACATTGATGTCAATACAGAGACAATTCCTTAAAATATATATATATATATATTCCTTGACTGATATATGTGGAAAACAGATGTAAATGCACATCAGATATAAATGTACATCAAATCCAATGGCGATTGTAAATGTTAGCGTTAATGGTAACAGTGTTAATGATCCTGTTTAAAAACCTATAGTTAAATATGTATAGGTATACGTTGGTCGTCAAATGACAGTTCTGTGAATAATATATATATATCTTTTAAGGAATTGTCTCTGTATTGACATCAATGTGTATTATCCTACAAGCTGCACATCTATAGCGATTGTATACACAATACAATCACCAGCACCATTGCTAACATCAATGAGTTTTAGGAGATAAGTCATTCTTAGTATTTTAGAGTCGCTGACCTATAAGAAATATTAGGCGAGTATAACGTAACTGCTATTTAGCATTTTGTATTTTATGATTACACTTTTATATGGTTATCAATAAGTCAATGTATAAACAAATTATCTTTTAAATATTGCTTAGTAAAATTATATGAACACTTATCTGAATATATCGTCTCATTTCCAATTTATATTAATGTGGTTTTAATACCCCCAAGAAGGGCACCAAATTTATTTTACCCACCTAGTCATATAGTTTAGAGTGACACTCATTGTTAACATTTGAGATAATAGTCTCATACACTATTTGAGATAACTATCTCACACTTCACTAGATATATTAGATATTTTAGAAAATATATCCCAATCAAAGATTGGTTATACTATTTGAGATAACTATCTCACACTCCACTAGATATATTAGAAATATATCCCAATCAAAGATTGGTTATATATTATTTTGATTTAGTTATTCACTATATTATTATTTTATTTTATTCACCACTGACACCAATCAAAGATTGGCTCACATAAAACACATCTAACCACAATCCTACTCACAGCTCACACCAGAGCGCTCCCCTCCCCCCACTTAGCTTGTTTTCATCATCACATCTGATTTTGGGAGAGATCAGATGTAGGGGCAGCATAGTTGAGTCAGATATAATATCTCCACACACCATTTGCAGTAAAATGTTTCAGTGGATTCCCCAATGTTTGATGGCAGAGGGGAGAAATTTAAGTCAATTATAGTCGGTATATTGTGAGATAAGCAGACACCTAGATGCTTGATGTGTGATGTGGACCACAGGAATTTGTATCTATTTTTAAGTGTGTCAAGGGTTTCATCTGGGATATTTATTGTATATGCTTCTCTTTTAAGAACATTTAAGAAGCTTGTAGTAGATAACTAAAGCAAATCTCTCTAACAGGTAAAACAGATGAGGCAGTGAAGTGAGAGGATCAGATATAAGTACCGTCAGATCATGGGCGAACAGTGCTATTTTCTGTTCTATGTGGTGTATATTGACCCCTCTGATCTGAGGGCAAGATCAAATGGCCTCAGCCAGCGGTTCCATTATAAGGGCGAATATAAGCGGGGACAGCGGGCACCCCTGTCTCGTACCATTAGCTATTGAAAAGGGCTCCGAACAAAATCCCGGCCCCTTGACTGTTGCTGACGGATTAGAGTATAGCGCTGCTATGGATGTGATAAAGGATCCCGGGAGTCCAAACTTCCGCAACACTGCAAACATATATCCCCAGTCCACCCTGTCGAAGGCTTTTTCAGCATCCAGTGACAGGGTGACACAGGGCAAATGCATTCTATGGGCCTCAAAATAGATGTTCAGAAGCCTTCTGGTGTTATCCTTGACGTCTCAGAACAAAACCCACCTGGTCAGGGTCAATTAACGTGGGTAAGAGAGTATTGAGGCACGATGCTAGTATTTTGGCATATAGCTTGACATTGAGGTTTAACAACGATATAGGCCTATAGCTCTCGCAAAGAGTCGGGTCTTGCCCTTGTTTCAGGAGGGTGATAATAATAGCTTGTAGGAATTCAGCCGGGAAGGTACCCTGGGAACTTGCCAACATGAAGAAACGCATTAAGAAGCGGATTAGTTGTGTTTGAAATTTTTTGTAGAATAAGTCTGAAAAGCAATCTGGCCCCTGTGATTTTAAAGTTTTGAGAGATTTAATAGCTGTCTTAATCTCTAACGCAGAGATGGGGTTTTGCAAAAGGTCTGCTTGGTCTTGAGGGACCACGGGGAGGTTTAAGGTAGTAAGAAAGGTGTCAATGACATCAGGAATTGGGGGCGGGAGCGTGTCATCCTGTTTTAAATTATAGAGGTAGACATAGTATTCTGCAAAAGCGTTACCAATGTCTTTTGGCTTAGTAACATGTTGTCCTCCCACTTTCAGCGTGGGAATGCGTGCCACTGCCGTCCTTTGCCGTAGCCTATTAGCAAGCAGCCTATCGGCCTTATTGCCCTTGTGGTGATAGATTTCTTTAAGCCTAAGAAGCCTCTCTGCTGACCTTTCGTTTTCTAACCTGACTATCCGCGCTTTGAGGTCTGCTAGTTGTTTGGAGAGTGTGATTGTGGGGTTAACTTTATGCTCGTCAGATATTTTACAGAGGCTCGTAAGGAGTTGTGCCAGGGTTTCCCCTTTACGTTTCTTCACCATTGCTGCTATTTTTATAAATGAACCTCGAATATATACGCGTTTAATGCAGCCCACAGGGTGAAATCATCTACCTCGCGGGTATCGTTCAATAATAGGAACTCCGGAAGATCTTTGGCAATGGAGACCTCAGTCTCTGGGGATGAAAATAAGTGGGGGAGTAGCCACCATGTTGATGAGCGTTGTAATTCCACCGAGGAGTGTAAAGTAATATGAACAGGATCATGATCCGACCATGGACATTGGGGGATCCAGGAGCGGGTCACAATATCCAAGAGTCCTGGGTCACAAAAAAAGAAATCTATCCGCAAAAACGAACGGTGTACCGAGAAGAAGTAGGTGTAGTCTCGGGAAGAGGTGTTAAGGGCGTGCCAAATATCAAACAAGTTGAACTAATATATCAAGTTCCGGAATTTGTCTGAAAGTTCGGTTGCAGGCTTAATTAATTTACGAGTCGCATCTGACTTCCTATCCAAATGAGGGTCCCAGACAATATTAAAATCTCCGGCAAGTAGCAAGAGACCTTGGCGTAAAGATTCCAGTTTCTGCAGAAATTTACGTAATGATTGGAAATGTTGTTTGTTGGGTCCATAATAAGAAGCCAATGTGAAAGTGACACCATCCAGCTTACAGATAAGAATTAAGTATCTACCTTGAGGATCTGATTCGATAAGGATGCTCTCGTAGGAGACATCCTTATGTATAAGAATAGCCATTCCTCTAGATTTATGAGAGAAGCTAGTGGCCTAAACCACTGTGAACAGCTTAGATTGAATAGGTATCTTCGCACCTTTTACCCAGTGAGTTTCCTGGATAAAAGCCAAGTGGGCTCTAGATTTAGCTAATGATCGAAGAAAGATGCTGCGTTTGGTCGGGGAATTGAGCCCCCTCACATTGTGGGTTACGCAGATATATGGCATGGTTTTCCTACGTTATCTCCTCCTGTTGCTGTACAGAAGGGTATTAGAAGGAGGGTTAATGGGAGGGGAATGGGACTCGAGGGGAAGGAAGGAGAGGGAAAGACAAGAAAGGGGATGGGGAAGAGGAGGGGGGAAAAAAAGGAAGAACCAAGAGCACTCAGCACAGTCTCTAAAACAATGGTATGGACAGTAAAGGTAACAAATAAATGCGGTATGTATAAAAGATAGACCGCGTATGTAGCCCCTGAAACACAATTCAGAGTACTTTAAATGGGGGGGGGGGTAACTAGTACTAGCAGGCAGTAGTTATTGTCAACTAAGCAGTAAGGGGGAGGAAGGGAAGAAGACCGGAGAGGAAAGAGAAGTAGCAAAAAGAAGGAGAAGAATGAGAAACAACAAAGAAGCGGGGAGGAGGGAGGCAGGATTTCTGGACCTGGAAAAAGAGGAGGGAGAGAAAAAAAAGGGGGGATGGGGGGAAGGAAGTGGGGGAAAAGTCACAGGGTGTGCCACGATGAAAGGCGGGGTCATAGGAATAGGTTGTAGTGGCATACACTTAAATGACATAACACTAAAAATAGGTTGAACTGGTTGTAAGAGCCGTGCAATTGGTGGAGGTGGTTACAATGCATCAATATAACAATAATAACTGGGACAAGAACAGCAGTTAAACTTTTAAGATAAAATTATACCTTAACATTGTAAATCACTGTGTACAGCGTATGAACCAGTTATGGAACAAATATAACCAGCAATATAACATTATAAGTGAGGCTAAGAAACCAATAACAATACAATAACATTTTGAGCGCATTCAGATAAAGAAAAGAACCATACATGTCCCACTTGAAGGCTAAGCAGGGCACCAATCCTAGGGTGGGCTAGAAAGATAAAGAAAAAGGCTACCTTCATCATATTTTGACCCTTATTATACTAGGTGAGTCTCTTACCTTTTGAGGTTATATCTCATATGAATGTAAGTATAGAAGCTTATGGAACAAACTATTACCTAATGTGTGCAACAAGGAGATGGTATAATGGAATTAAAGTATCTGAGGTAAAAGTGGGTAAGGGGGTCAAAAGGTTATTTAGCCCTACTACATTGAAAAACTAGCTTCTCTGTGTCTGAGTATATCTACAGCACCCAGCGTCATTATTGGTACTGAGGCAGATTGCAAATGTCATAGGCACGTAGACCTGGCTCAAGATAGTCTTGTCTTTGGATATGTTCTCCATGGTAAGGGGTGCTGTCTGTAATGTCTACAGGGCGGGGGCTTTAAATATAATAAGTGATGGTGCAGACACCCTAATGAAGGATAATTGGATTCCCTACCTCCTATAGAGTAGGGGCAAACCTAGTGGTAAGTGAGAATTCTACAGGTGGTACATGAGTATGGGGGTAGCAATGCTTAAGTGAGAAAAAAAACGGAAAAAAAAAAACACACGTATGGCAAACCACAGTAGCAAATCTCAAATATACATCTTCCATGCTTAATTTCAAATCTGTAAAATAAGGTAAAGCACAATAACATCAACATGGAACTACATGTATAGCACAAAACCATAGACTGGGCAAAATAAGACATAACAATTAAGGACAAGTAGGAACAAATAACAGTATAAAAAAAAAAGGGGGAGGGAATACATTTACACTGACTCACTTAGATATTACATTAAGGAGTAGGGAGCAATGGGACTCCGCTAGTCAAAAATGACTTACAGTCTTAGTATCATGTTAGGGCAAAGATGAGTGTGAACACATCACTCTCCTTACCATCCTTGTTCAGCCATCTTCCTCCTCTTGAGCTTGGCTTAGGGCAACAGAGTCTTTGGAATGTCTTTGTGGAAGTGGGTCCCATTGTGGAACCGACGGATCCAACGAGCTTTGAGGTGTGGCATTTTGTGGTGATTCAGAGCTCCATATCTTCAAGAGATGTTGACTCTGTTCCAGCGTAGTGACAATATACTGTTGATTGTCCTTAAGAACAAAAAGTCTGGTCAGGTGACCCCATCTATATTTTATGTTATGAGCTCTAAGGATATTAGTAAATTCTCCAAATGATTTCCGTTGCTGAAGAGTATGGTGGGAGAAATCTGCAAAGATGTTGATGTCTTTAAATTGATCTGGCAAGGCAGGCTTAGTTAAAGAAGCTCTAACCAACCGCTCCTTGTAAGTATTGAAATGTAACCTCACGATGATGTCCCTTGGCTTGTCAGAAGCTAAACTTCTAGGATGTAGGGCTCTGTGTGCCCTGTCAATGAGCCCCTCATTTGGATTAGAAGGTGGTGCAAGATGGCTGAAGAATTCAGACAAACAGGTTATCAGGTCACCCGGGGCCACACTCTCAGGGATGCCCCGCAGACGTAAATTATTGTGGCGGGATCGATCTTCGATATCTGCCATTTTTTTTTCTAATGTAGCAAGTTGCACCGCCAGGTTTTGGGCATAAGAGAGAACATTAGCTTGATCCACTACCATGTCTTCCTGCTTCCTCTCTACAGTATCCAAACGTCCTATTTTGGGGAACACTATTTACTTGGGGTGTCTGGTTACCCTGAGAGTATTTTTGCCATTTATTGTATCTACCCTTGCGGGGATACAAATTATTTTGTGGGTATTCTCTTTGGGAGTAATTATTTACTTGGGTATGTCCCCCACTTTGGGTATCGTCTCTCTGTGCCTTAGCCCGTGTTGGGGGAGGGGTAGAGTTAAACCTCTGTGGAGATGGCCTGTTTCCTCTGGTCACCTCCGCATAGGTTTTCTTTTTAGACTCCAAATTGAGGGGGCTAGGTGACACACTAGTTTCAGCCACTACTTTAGGATTGGGCTTTCTCTCTCTTTTATCCCCCTGTTCACCGGACTGCTGAATAGAGTATAACTTTGTACTCTCTTTGATCAGCCATTCCAATGAGCAGTTCACATCAAAATCTCTAGCTAAATTAATTTTGATGGGTGTGGGCAGTGCTTCAAAAAATAAATTCACAAATTCTGAGCATTCAAATATGGGGTTATCTTCAGCCATACTGTACGCACTTTTCAGTATAGAAAGGAATTCTATGGGGCTTTGGTTTACACTACATTTTAAACCATATACAGCTATTTTCACTGCAGTTTTAGTGCGATGTTGCCCGAATTCCGTTCTGCACTGTCGCTTTGTCACATCCCCAGAATGAATATTCATATCCTTTAGGGAAGCAAAGAATTTGTGATATTTACCTTCAAATACCCAGGGTAGAAATTCAATTTTTAACTGCTCACTTGTAACATACATTATAGATAAATCATTTTCAAAGGCCTCTAAGTGGTCAATTATGGAAGTGGCCCCCTCTTTGGAAAGTGGGCGTACTGCATTCTTTAGGAATTTAATTATTGTAGGGGTGTCATACACTTTATTTAGTACATTACTGGATTTCATTGGGAACTTATTGTTTGAGTTAGGGTGCCTTTCATCTGTCCTATCTTTACTATGCTGAAATCTTACCCGTGTATTTTTATATGGGCTGTCTGAGAAGCTAGCCCCCCTTTCTGACCCGCTATAGTAACTGACCTTTTCCTCTGAGGCGTAATAATCATCTTGTCCTCCAGAGTTAGGTAAGTGCCTAGGGGAAAAAGTTATCTCTGGGCCTGAATTAGGGCTATAATTTGGGAACTTTTGTCTATCTCCCGCCTGGTATCTGGAAACTCATTTATTTCTTGTTCATATCCTTTTTCAGCCTCACGATATCTAGCTTTTAAAGTTTTATTTTCATTTTGGCATTTTTCATATTCTTCTTCTAAAGCTTTAAATTCAGCCGCTAATTTCTGATTATATTTATTTAAGTCAGAAACCTTTTAATTAGCTTCTAGAACCTATACCTTTCCGTGAATAAAGGCTTCTTCAAATTCTCATAATTAATCATTTTCATCCCTTAGCCGTCCTAATTGTCTGTCTTGTCCTGCCATTTGGCTAGACATCTCACAGCTCAAATACATTAGGATCGGCCAAGTTTTGAAAATTAATTAATCATGCCCTCTAAATTCCATGCATTTATTAAGTTGCAGTAAAATTTGGTATAATTCACCATCTTCAACCCACATATCTCTAACTAAATCTTTGGCCTTAGCTTTACACCCATTAATATACATTGAGACATCGTCCCCAATATCAAGTCTAGTCATGAGGTGGTTCTTGGCTTCTAATTTGAGAGTTTTTGCCTGAACCATTTCATGGACAGAGGATCTTGGGGAGGGCACAATTTCATCATGCACAGAAACACTAGCATTACTTTTTGCTGAAGACATCGTTATTTTAGTGTTGTACTTAATAAGATAAAAACGCTAATACAATTTTGACCAATAAGAGAGAGGGGAAAAAATTATATTTTAATTATATATATATATATATATATATAATATATATATATATTAATATTAATTTTGAAATATGAAAAATTAATATTTCATCAATTTTTCAAAATAAATTTTTAATAATATTTCAAGATATTAATATTAACTCTGAAACATTTAATCACAACAAAAAAATTAATAATAATAATATTTTATTTTTTTAGATCATTTTTTTTTCCAATAATAATTTCTATTTATTACAAATATATTATATCAATGTGATAAATATTAATAACATCTCAGCAGTGCCTCCAAATAATATGTCAGTATATGGCTGGGTTATAACACAATATATTTAATATTTTTTCTTTAAATTAAACCCTTAATCAATATGCATATACTAGAAACCATAAAATTAATATAAATTCCTGAATTCTTTTTTATTAGTTGATATTTATAGATACACTGAAATATATTTGTAAGAACCAGAATATGAGTCAAACTATATAGTGTTTAAACTGTTGCAATACTCTTTACAAGGCAAACCAAATTGTAACTTTTTTTATTATAATTTTTTTATTGAGGTTTTGTAACATGAATAACAAACAATGAATGCCTCATAACAACAATGACAAATACAGCATTTTTTAAATTAAATTCTCATTTGCAAGAAAAAATAAAATAAAAAATAAATTATAACAATTCAAATCACAAGGAAGGCTTTTATGAACCTCTAATTTTATGATGCTATAGCATAATAGGCTGACTAATCGGATGACCTCATAAGAGTCAAATGGTCACAGAAGTGAAGAAACATATAATAGCCAGGTAGTTTGCTACATTTGAACTGTGTAAATATAGTACATTTATCAGGGGAGGGGGAGATATCAGCGGGCAAGCGCCGCTCAATGAATATGGGAAAATAAGGGGGGGAGGGGTGCGGAGCCAGTTATAATCAAGCAAGTAAAAAGCCAGAGGGAGAGATAGAAAATTATTGGTGGTGACAGTGGGAAGGGTAACTTTACCAGCAGATCTCCACAGCATAATAAGGAATTTAAATGACAAACATTAGTAGAGCACTTAGCCTCCCACCTAAAATAAGGATAAGGGAATTAACAGTATAAATATTTTTTTAGGGTATAAATATTATCATATCTGTAGCAGATAGAGGGCATGAAATATATAATTCTCTGTGCTTTGTACTGTATTAGATTGCCCTAACAATAAACTATAAGAGGCACAACAATATGGGGCAACTAAAGCGTATTATGACATACTAAGAATAAATTTTGAGGTAATGTGATGAAAAGAGTAAAATCCCCTGGTCTAACCCAATATGTTGAAGCAATTGAAAATGTTGTCTTAAGTGAGGGGGAATTTTTAAGGGGTTTGGGCAATACATCGCCGAGCACTACATTAGCTGTGGCTACCTTAAGAGACCTAGGGTAAAATTTCAATAGGAAAACAAAAGGACTCTTGTTCTGAACCAGTATCGCCATAGGTCCACATCGTAAAAATGGAAGCAGGGCTCATCACATGAAGCCTAACCGGACTCTGCACCCAATTCTGGGAGGACTGCGGGAATGCAGAAATCGGGTCTCTGCTGCAACAATCCATCTTCTCATCTCTGCTAGAAAAAAAGCATTGTGTCTCTACTACTGCTAGAAAAGGCTTGGGCCCAGACAACCTTCGTAGCACATCATTCTGTAAGGACTGTTCAGGCAAAGAAGCGGTGCCCACATCAACCAGTGTCTGGTCAAAGAGGAGTGGGTCACAGTGGCCTTGGGAAGGGATATTAATGTCGTCATCATTGATAATAGGGGGTAAGGGTTGTTGCTGTTGCTTCAGCGTCATCGACAGGCAGTCTAGCGGTAGGTTTGACTTAGTATTTCCAGGTTACTTGTCAATCAATATCTTGCTGGTCGTTCCCCTAAATGTTGTATTTAAGCAATCAGAGAGACCTGAAAAACAGCTTGTCATCTGTCGATCCAGACTTTGTAGCATAGCGTAGATGAGTTCAAGGTCTTCCTCCATTTGAAAAGTAGCTTCAGATTTCTTCTGGTATAGATCCAGACTGATAGTAGCAGAGAAAGGCCCATTAACTATGTCACTCACAATGCAGCGGCTCTCTTCATGGGAAGGCAAAAAACATTGAGTTTGCAACATATTCCTTCTCAGATCATAAAACTGTGAGGCACTGACCTATAAGTAATATCCCACATACAAAAATATATGAAACTTTTACTGAAAATAGATATTATTTTGACTTAGGTCCTAGGAGCTATAGAATTTTGCTTCTGCCTACCTCGACTGTTGGTTCCGCCCCCCCCCCCCAAATTGTAACTTTTTAACTAGCCTTATTCACAATAGGATTTCATTCAATTAACACAATGAGATTCCAAGATATTTAGCTACTAACATTCAAGCAATACACTCAGCTATTTAGCCACAATTTATCCTATATAATTCCAATTTAAAACATCAGAAATTGTATATATTATTTGTACCAATAACCAAACTCTATGCCAATTTATCTAACTGAAATAAATTATTAGTTATCTACAATTAAGACAATTCTAGAATATATATATCTAAATTATCCAGGATAAATTGCTTAGCACTAATGATTAGTTTAAAATACACAGACTATGAAATACTAGTTTTAAAATACACATATTCTCTTTAAATTTATTTACTACAGCAACAAGAAATGCTTATCTTAAATGTTTACCTATATTTTAGCAACCTCTATATATATACTTTACCAAAATGATATTCAGCTTCAAAACTTGTCCCACCTCATATAAAAATAAGTGTCTTTGCAATAGATAAGGAAGGTATAGCCAAAATTTGCTTAGTCTTGACTGTCTCCCACGCAACCAGTTATCAGTCAGTTTAGCAAAAATCAGCCTCAGTCCCCTTCTCATCCTGCATTCCAGCTTATATTGTCTAATCATAGGTGAGAAATATGGGAGGCTCTTGGAAAACTTGTCCCTTCTTATTATTTCATTTCGGAAATGTATCTTTTTAACAGTCAAATCCTTTGGCTGTAATACCGGATTTTGGCCATCGGGGGGCAACATGACAAACAAACAGATTCATTTAATCATTTCTAGACAGTAAAAATATTTCTTTAAAATATATATTCAAAATGCCATAATTTCACATGTACTGGACTATGTCACATTATTTCTTCTGATTATTCTAATACCAAACACATTATGTTTTTAACATTATATTATATCAAAGTAATGTATACTGCTGCTTAAAATCCATTTAAAATGTCACCAGGTCATTTCCCTGCATTTATATAAAAACCACACCGTATTTCATATTCAGTAATGCACTGCATCCCAACATGAATATAATATATTTCATATTTCTAATAAATCCTGAATACATGAATCTTGTCTATGCAGATCTGAAATAAAATAATAGTGTTATTAATCATTGCTTTTTAGGTCCACAAATATCCATATTCGTATGAACCCAGCATTTATACATTCATTATACAGATATTCATCCAGATATCCCATTACATCAGTTGTTCCTATAATTTTCATTAAATTTCTGGAAAACAGAGAGAGATTGTATTAATTTTGGAATAACTTAAACATTTTATATCTACTAATGCAGTTATTCATTTAATTTATTTCAATCTGAATTTCATTATAGACATGTAATACAGTCTAAGGTATATATATTAAATATTTTGTCTAAATACATGTGTGCATGTATACAGGTATACCCCGCTCATACAGCGGGTTAGGGACCGGAGCCCCGCTGTAAAGTGAAAACCGCCTTAAAGTGAAACAAGGCAGTTTTAGCTTTCTTTTCACTTGCCAGTGTGTTTAAAAACTTAAAAACATGTTTTAACTAACTTATATTAGGTGTACAATAGAGCTAAGTTTAGTTTAACACTAGCACAGCACAGTATTCAATAAATACTGTACCTGTAAAATAGTGACAATCACTGTAGTACAATTTGCCTTAGTATAACACTGAGACACAGATTGCACTGTAATGCTGTAAACAGAGTGAACTAAGCATAATAAAATGGTGCCAGTCACTTTTCTTGCAATCTCATGAAGATTACAGCACTGTTTTAAAATCCTTGGAGGTTGAACTTCAGCTCCACAAAGCGCTGTATTAGCAAAGCGCTGTAAAGTGAAGCGCTGTAAAGTGAGGTATACCTGTATATATATATATATATATATATATATATATATATATATATATATATATATATATATATATATATATATATAACAAATTTAGCAGACAGTCCAGCACTATTTTCCTTTTCTCTCTCAAGGAGTATCACTTTTTGCAATTTTACTTTTAGAGTGCACGTTTGCCTTGGAGGCCTGCCATCCTCCCATACATAGTTTCCAAAAAATAAATGATGGCAACAGCACAATCTTTAAAAAAACTTCTTCTTTATTTAGAACAACATCAGGATAAAAACATAGCAACGTTTCGAGCATCTATTTTTTGGAAACTATATATATATATATATATATATATGTATCCATTTCTATGCTGTATTTTAACAATGGGTTTAAGAGTATAATTTAGAACATGTGTTTTTAGCTGGTCAAATTTTCATTGCTTCAATTACACAGCAGGGACTAATTTGCATTGAAATGTGAATGGTTTCTTTCCCATAAAATATGTCACTTATGCCAGACTTCTAGGCTACTTTGTAAGGAGTAAGACATTTTATCACACATTTCCAGGTAGTGACCATATGGTCTTTTTAAATGTCTGTTTAATTTAAGTAAACCAAATGTTTTATTGTCCTCACTTGGATGCATTTTAACTTTGCATACTGAATGGGGGAGGATTGAATATGGGTTTCAAGTCAATGCATTTAATGTTTTATGAATGAATGAATCATTTGGTACTGATAGCCAAATATATAATAATATATATATATTAATCTTCACATATACCTTGACATATCCCACATGTTATGGAAACACATGTTATCATCTTATAAAAGAAATTATGAGTGGATTTACCCTCTAAAGGATCATTTAAGGTAGTGGGGGCACATTTCAGTATGTTCCATGAAAGTATACACAAACAGACAAAATAAATGAAGACAACCATCAATTTGTTTTCTTTTGTTTCTTACTGTGAATACATGTAAAAACATTAAAACAAGGGAGAGGATGGCAAGTAGCTGTAGCTGTAAGAGATGGTAAAATAATACCTGTATTCCCAAGTTAAGAGAGTAGAGTATTACGGGGACGATAGGCAGTGGGTTCAGGAGGAGAGTGGGGAGGGCGAGGTGGGAGAAAGGAAGGGAGGTGAGAAAAAAAAAGGGGGGGAGGGGGATAGTGCTTCATTGTGGGGGTTTGGGGCTTGAATCCCATTTAGGTAATTTCATGATCCAAGGGGACCATATTGCATTGAATGAGTCCACTTTATCTAGAACCTTATACGAATACTGTTCCATTTGTCCGACAAAGTGAACCGTAGAGAGTACTTGTGAGAGGGAAGGAGACATTTCCTCTTTCCAAGCTCTGGCAAGTGCGAGTTTCGTGGCCATAAGGATATAAATTGTAAGGGCTTCCCCCGAGGGGGTAAGGTTAGGCATTGGCATATGAAGAAGAGCTACCTCTGGGGTGTATTGAGGGGTGAGGCCAAGTGATTGAAGGAGTGTGTATATTTCCCTCCATAGCGGTTGGATGACTGGGCAGGTCCACCATATGTGTAGTGTTGACCCGATCATTTTGCAGTTTCTCCAGCAACTAGGGGGATGTGACTGATAGATCCTATGCAAGGCAACAGGGACTAGGTGCCAACGGACTAGCACTTTGTAGTAAAGCTCCCAGAGTGTGGCGCAATGAAGGAGCTTCTTGGTAGTCATGACTCTGACATGCCAGATGTCTAGTGTTACAGAGAACCCAATTTCTCTTTCCCAAGCTAGATGTTTGTGCTACTCTTTTTTGCACAACACATCACAATTGGTTTTAAAGCCTTTTCTGTGGTCTTCTTTGTTCAGAAACAGCAGACATGCATGGTTTTACAATTAATTTTTGCCAATTAGGAGGCCACTAATTGCAGCTAAGCACCACACTTCTGAAATTCCCGGCAGTGAAAGGCTTAATCAGCCTGTATGGTTAAAAGAGGTATTTGGGAGGGATCAGGTAGGGATCACGGGATCCCTATCTGATCCCTCTCAAACACCTCTCTTCTCTGCCCCTTCCACTGGTAACCACAATCTTAGGTACTGGCAGTCAGTCTGCCAGTTTGCAGTTTTTTTGTTTTTTTTTAAACTAACTCTTTTTTTCATTCAATTTTCTTTCATCCTTTCTCACCATCCCACCTCCCAACAGCTCTCTTACCCTCCCTCTGCCCACTGTCATATTTATTACTGGCAGCCAGTAACAAATAACTCTTTTTTGTTTGCTTATGTTTATTAATCTTTTATTTCTTTTATTAATTGATTTATTTTTTCTGTAGTGTAGTGGCACCCACCTCACCCCCCCTCCAAGATCCCTTTTTTTTTTTTTTTTTTTTTTTTGATTGGCTATTTTGCTTCATATGGTAAGGGAGCACAATCAGTGCTCCCTTACCAAATGAATGCATATACCTTCTGCCCCCAGTTGCTGTCTAAGCTGACAGCAGGGACCACAGCATGCGCCTCTTTGTTGTACATTAGTATCATGTCAATACAGTAAGCTGGGCAAAGTATTGTATGACATATTATCTGTGTCCAAATGGCATAAAAGGTTAAACATTTCTACCTGCAGATCTCAAAGTTTTTTCTTGCAAACTAAAAGGTGGCAATATTGTGTAAAAATACACAAGACCCTTACCCTAAGAGAAAAACACATGCATACCAAAATGGAGGCAATTATAAGATACAATACACTAAAAGCAGAGTAATATGATTTGTAATGGCTGTAGGATTTTAAAGTGCTCCCTCTACTCCCTGCCAACTTTGCTCACCCCAGTCAACTTAACTTTTCCAGAGAGCTTCATTACTTTCTATGGGAGATATCTCGCCACTCACAAGAACAAGCCCTTTTTTTACAGAATTCCCTGAAGGCATCCCCTGTGAATGCCAGTGTGGAAAGCCATGCCTGGCCAAGCAAAGTTTTTAGAATGTAATGTAAAAATGTTAATATCTAAAATGGTGAATTAAATATATTATGGTGCCGAAATTTTGCAAGAGAATTCAATATGATTTGCAATGTTATCAAGACAACAAGCAAACGCCTAGATTACAAGTTCTGCGTTAGCCTTAAAAAGCAGAGTTAGGGGGCGGAGCGGAGCCGTGCAGGAACATGGCTGCACTTTGATTTTGCTCCGTAACATGTTCCCATACACTGGCTCTAGCATGGTGATTTAAGGGGTAGTGGTCAACTTAAAATCTATATGTTAACCCCCTAATCATTGTACAAATGGACTGAGTCGTTGCCGCACCTCGGACCTGCACCGCAAGGAGGAGGAGAGTGAAGATCTCCGGTCACCATTCGACTGTCGGCACTTAACCTTCTGTCACACCGCACAGCCCTGTGACCCTCTCCGTCCATGCGGAATAAGTGCAATGAGGAGACCGGAGCAGCGTACATGGGCCTGAGGCGGAACACCGGGACTGAACTCTGCTAACTGCCGCACGCCATTATAACACCCACGTGGCGTCCTCCTTCACTCAACAGCGGAGGAATCCTGTATATGTCCAGCTGTGTGGGGCTCAACACACACCCGGAGCTTCATCCTAGTCTCAGGGGCCAGATCCACACGAGGTCCCCGGCATCAGCTCCAAAGGTAATCACTGCAAGGCCTAAGCCTTTTTCCACGGGCAGATTCACAGCAAACCAAAGGGGGAATTTTTGGGCCCACACACCACTCCAAGGCACCATCACCAAAGCCCCGGACTGCGGGTGGGGAAGGTCCCCAAACTAATTTAACCTGAACTTATATTACAAGGACACCTTGCTATATTTCAGCTCTATAACCTGTCAAATTATCTGCACAAGTCTGTCGCCCTGAAAAAAGGGTTATTATCAACACACTAATGGCATCTAAACAGAAGCTGAAAGCAGATAAGAAATCTTCCGCCTCTACTACTACTACCATGTCCTCATTTTTTCATAAACAAGAGTCTGATATTCTAGATTTTGCTAAAGACTCCCAAATCGCAGATACACATGTGACACAAGATCAGGATGCTGCAACACACTCACAGCAGCTTAATTTGATTCAGCAGACCATTTCACAGCTGCCCTCCAAATCTGACCTTGCTGAATTAAAATCCTTCATTAAAATGGAGATGTCCTCTTTAAAAAAAAATATTGGAGAACTTGGGGCAAGAATAGAATGCTTAGAAGACAGTCAAGACACACTAAACTCCATGATGTCTAATGCTAACCATCAATTGGTAAGATAAGACCTCACGTTACAAGCACTCCAACTTAAAGTAGAAGACCTCGACAATCGAGGTCGTAGATGCAATCTGAGAATAAGAGGTGTCCCCGAGGAAGCAACCCAAGACTCCCTCACCTCATACTTGCTACAGCTATTCGAATACATAGTCCCTGCCCTTAAACTCACTGAATCATCAATGGAACGCGCACACAGAGCGCTGAGACCTGTTCCGAAACCGCCTAATCCTCCCAGAGATATTATTATCAAGTTTACACACTATCTGGAAAAGGAAGAAATTTGGAAACAGGTGCGCCTTCAAAAGGAGATCAAGTTCCAGACTTATAGTATTCAAATTTTTCAAGACATTAGCCCAGCAACAATTGAGAGAAGAAGAGGAATACGATTTATTACCCAAGTCCTACAAGAAAGGCGAGTGAAATATAGATGGGGATTCCCTTTCAGCCTCATAGTCCAACAAGATGGCAGAACCCATGTCTACAAGGAGCCTGATGATCTTGAGGCTTTCTCAAAAGGCCTAAACATCTCCTTTCCCCAACCAAGCCCGAAAGATTCCAACCCTCCCTCCACAAGTAACCAAGCTGACCCGAAACCGCAGAGATCACAGTGGATCCAAGCTAATAAGAAGAAAAAACTAGACCCACCACCAAATTAGACCTCCTCCTCTGGCCGCATTTATGGCGTCCTGTACATCATGCAGACTCTCTGATGCAGAGGACACTGACCTGCTCTACCAGGATTTGATAAGTATATAATTACAATGCTATATATTATGTTGGGGGTTGAGATGTGGGACTGCTGCTGGACTGGCCCTATTTGACTCTCAATTGCCCCGTAAATGTCACTGCATACCTAAGGGGCCTTGCCTTACTTCTCCCCCTTTTCTCTCTCCCCCTCCTCTTTCCTTGCCTGTCCTTGCTAGCTACCTACCTAACACCTACGAAACTTTCTAATAATTTGTAAACTGCAACTGTTTTGAAATATGCCTATGTATTGGAATGGGGGATCACTGTACTTAATGTATGACTTTTATGGAGGGGTGGGAGGTAGGCATTGGTTTCAGTTTATCAATCAATGTAAATGACCTTGCTCCATGCACCCGTGCCCCCCGCCCCAGAAGAGCATGTCACCAATCTAAACACCCCAGCTACCAAAGGCAAACACTTCCTAACTTTGATAAGATCCCCAAGATCCCCCCCTAGTCTTATAGCCAGTGGAGGCTATTCTTGATCACCCCCTGCTCGGCCTCTCCCAGTCCCCCTACCAGTTCCGCCAACACTACGCCAGAGCACCCTGATTAACTTAGCCGACCACCCTTTCACCCTAGGCCTTATTGCCCTATGCTTGAGCAGTATCCTCGCCCTGCTAAATGGACCGCTATAGCAGCTTAGACCACAAGTATAGAAGTATTAACCCTCACCTTACTACTTGGACCCATACAGGTCCGGTGATGCTAAATTAGGGCCCATAAGAACGACCAAATGACCTGTACAGCATCAGATCTCACCTTCAGTCACCCTCTATAGCTAGTACACAACTCCCCAAAACTCTATTTGAAGAGCCCAGTGTTAGTTGGGATATGATACCCCCTATTTCCCAACTCAAGTTAATGTTGTTTTTTTTAAAAAACAATTTTATTTTCTTGTCATATGTTTTTTGCTTTTCTTTGACTATGAATATGTTATGTAATGTTCAGGCTATGCTTAGTTCCTCCCGGTCCGCCCCGCTCACAGACACGTATTCTCTCCAAACCACAAATAACAGCATTTTCTACCGCATTTTACAAAACTCCAATCCAAAACATAGATAATGGCTAACTTAAGTACACAATCCCACGCCAGTAACAACATAAACATATACTCCATCAATGCAAAAGGCCTGAACTTTCCTTCTAAGAGAACAACAGCCTCCAAAGACTTCCATAGACTTAAGGCTGACCTTGTATTCCTGCAGGAAACCCACTTCCGCAAGGGGAAAGAACCCTCCACCTTCACACGTACTTTTGGCACATGCTTCTGGGCATCACACTGCACTAACAAAAATCAGGGGGTGGGAATCATATTTAGGAAAAATGTTCCATTTACATCAATTCAAACGATAAGGGACAGAGAGGGGAGATACCTGCTCCTTACTGGCCTACTTTACGGAAGACCCATCACGTTGGTGTCAATATACGCCCCAAACACTGCACAACACTCCTTCATGAAAAAAATTAAAAACCTAGTCCTGGATCACCAGAAGGGCACTCTCATAATGTGTGGGGACCTGAACATTGCGCTCAATCCTAACATAGACTGCTCAACACTTCATTCCTCCACACCATTATCGAGAATCTCCAAAGTTAAAACACACCTAGAGAAAACTGTAGCCCAGGACGTATGGAGAACATTACACCCGCAGACCAGAGACTACACCTATTACTCTTATCCACACGAAACATATACCAGAATAGACTATGTGTTTGCTGATGTTGGGGGCCTATCTCTATTTAACTCAGCCACGATATCCCCAATCACATGGTCTGACCATGCCTCCATATTATGCACAATGACTTGGCCCTCTAATTCTTCTTCCAGAAATTATACAATATTCCTCCCACCAATTCTGGAAACCCACCCCCAGACTCAAACAGGGCACAAATTATAGAAGACTTCCTCAATAAACTACACATGCCGCAAATAACTGACTTACATAAAGAAAAATTAGAAAACCCCATCTTGCTGCCCGAACTCCAATTAGCCCTGAAGCACCTGCCCAATGGAAAAGCGCCAGGCCCAGACGGATTCAGTAACAAATACTACTCCACTTTCCAAGAAATACTTATCCCCCACATGCTAAAATACTTTCAATCCATAGACGAAAGTAAATCATTCCCCTCATCTGCGCTGGAAGCCCACATAATTTTAATCCCTAACAAACCCCAAGACCTTCCCAGTAGCTACCGCCCAATATCGTTATTGAATACTGATATCAAAATATATGTGCGTATATTGGCCCACAGGATGAATGAGGTCCTTCCAGACCTGATCCACCTTGACCAGGTCGGATTCGTACCCAGTAGGGAGGCAAAGGACAACACTGTCAGGGCCTTAGACCTAATACACTACGCTCGGTCTAACAATATCCCCTAGGTAATACTATCCACTGACGCGGAGAAGGCCTTTGACCGTGTTGCCTGGGACTTCATGCGCGCCGCGTTAGCTCATATGGGGCTAGGCACAATGTTCCTCACGAGGATCTTCTCGTTATACTCCCACCCCACGGCCAGACTACTAGTTAATGGGTCACTATCGCCCCCTTTTCACATCAACAATGGTACACGTCAGGGCTACCCCCTATCCCCTCTCCTATTTGCCTGCGTTATCGAAGCATTAGCAATCAAGATTAGGCAGAACCCTCAGATAACAGGCATCAACATCAAAAATCATAAATACGTCTTTATTTGCCGACGACATGCTCCTCACACTTACTGATCCCGAACACTCAATTCCTTACCTTTTTAACGAATTCACCACCTTTAAACACCTATCTAACTTTGTCATTAATATGTCCAAATTGGAAATTTTAAACATCAACTTGCAGGACCCCTCACTGAAGGCCACACGAGAGATTTCACCATTCACCTGGTGCACTCACTCACTGAAATACCTGGGCATTCACCTGACCCCTTCACATGACGACTTATTTCATCTCAATTACATCCCCATCAAACATAACATAATACGCAACCTCTCCTCATGGGGATCAAAGAAACTGTCGTGGCTGGGCCGCATCAATACCATTAAGATGAATATATTCCCACGTATCCTATACCTTCTCCAGACCCTTCCGATCCCTCTCCCTAAGACGTATGTCCCTTCCCTCCAGAAAGCATTCAGGGACTTTATCTGGCGCCGTAGACTACCCAGAATTTGTAGACAAACCATTCTAACCTCTAAGGCACAAGGGGGTTTGGGGGTTCCCAACCTCACTGCCTATAGTCAGGCTATCTTTCTGCAACGCCTAGTAGACTGGAACATCCACTTTAACCATAAAAGGTGGGTCACGTTAGAACATCTAACTATGGGTAAACCACATTTGGGAAGGCTATGCTGGAGTAACCCCCAATTATTTAAATCTATCAACGCCAACAACCCAATAATTCGGGAAACCTTTCGGGTTTGGGAACACACAATCAACACTACCCATTTAATTTCGTCGATCCCCTCACCCCTGACCTCCTTGATAGAAAATGGTGAATTCACAACTAGACCCTACACATCACAAGACACCACAAACGCCACAAACAGAGACCTCACAATATACGATCTCACTGATAACGAAACCCTACTCTCAAAAAATGACTTAGTAACAAAGGGCTTTGATTGTTTTACAGACTGGTTCACTTACGCTCAAGTAACCCATTTCATCACCACACACCAAGGTCACAGGAACATGGTCAGACCCTTGACCACTTTTGAATCTATGTGCATCCAAGACCCCCCTCTACGACACACACTATCCATTATCTATAAGATCCTCACTCATACCCCCCCCGGTCATATTCCCCCTTATCTTGAAAGCTGGGAAAAGGATCTGGGAACCATTATACTCCCCCACACGAGTAGACTAATGTTCCAGGGCACTAAAAAATCCTCTATTTCATCCTCAATACAAGAAGTTAACTTCAAACTCTTACACAGATGGTACCTAACCCCAAGAAAGTTGCATCGTCTTTTTCACACCCACAGCAATAAATGCTGGCGGTGCGGCCACGTGAATAGTGACACCGCCCACATGTGGTGGTGGTGTAACAGCATTCAGAACTTCTGGAGGAGTGCTATCTCAGAAATGGAGACCATATTAGCAATTCAATTCCCGATCAACCCCCTGATATGGCTACTGCATAAGCCCCCTACTGCCCTTAAATATAAACCCTACATCCACTTATTCAACATCATGACCAACGGAGTCAAAACATTGATAGCCAAGAACTGGAGGAGTAGGGAGGTTCCCTCTGTACTCATGTGGCCCACACAAGTCTCGGGAAATATTAGACCTGGAAGAATACTACTTCCTCAAACATGACAAAATGGACTTCTACGCTGAGCTCTCCCAACTCTGGGCCACTTACATCCAAAACATACACTAGGAAACCAAATAACCATCACAGAAGGGTCAGAAAGCTACATACATAATCCCCTGACATCAAACACTGGCAAGGGACACAATAATACCTTATATCTAAAATAATAGAACCTGAGGCGTGGGCGGACCGGGACCGTTCATTTGTTGTTTAATGTAAATAGTATTATAAATAACTTCCTTTTAACAAAGGATAGTCATGGTGAATTGTCTTTTGAGCGGAGCCATCCCAGCTTTTAGCGACCTCACTACCGGACCTTCCCACAGACTCTCTACCTTCAAATGTTGTCGCAATATTCTTTGACTGATCACTCTGGGATGGCCTGCCACTCCAGTGCCCGTTGGCACTTTGTATTTCTGTTATCCTCAAAAAACCTACAGCTGTTATTGTACTTGGCGACTAGGAGCTGCATCTCCAACCCTTTGTAACCTAATTCCATTTACTACAATAAAGCTGTTCCAAAAAAAAAAAAAAAAAAAGCAGCGTTAAGGGGTCCTAACGCTGCTTTTTAATGCCCGCTGGTATTACGAGTATGGCAGGTACAGGTGTACTGCTCACTTTTCTTCCGCGACTTTTGGCTACCGCAAATCCCCTTACATCAATTGCATATCCTATCTTTTTAATGGGATTTGCCTAACGCCGGTATTACGAGACTTGGAAGAAGTGGGCGGTACAGCCTCTACCTCCAAGACTCCTACCGCATAAAAAAGTCAGTATTTAAGAGTTTTATGGGCTAACGCCGGAACATAAAGCTCTTAACTACAGTGCTACAAAGTACACTAACACCCATAAACTACCTATTAACTCCTAAACCTAGGCCCCCCCACATCGCAAACACTATAATAAAATTATTTAACCCCTAATCTGCCGACCGGACACCGCCGCCACCTACATTATAGCTATGAACCCCTAATCTGCTGTCCCTAACATCGCCGACACCTATATTATATTTATTAACCCCTAATCTGCCCCCCCAACGTCGCCACCACCTACCTACACTAATTAACCCCTAATCAGCTGACCGGACATTGCTGACACTATAATAAATGTTTTAACCCCTAAACCGCCGCAATCCCGCCTTGCAAACACTATAATAAATTTTATTAACCCCTAATCTGCCCCCCCCCCCAACGTCGCCGCCACCTACCTACAATTATTAACCCCTAATCTGCCGCCCCCAACGTCGCGCTACTATAATTAAAACCCCTAAACCTAAGTCTAACCCTAACACCCCCCTAAATTAAATATAATTTAAATAAAACGAAATAAATTTACTATAATTAAATAAATTATTCCTATTTAAAAATAAATACTTACCTATAAAATAAACCATAAGATAGCTAGAATATAACTAATAGTTACTTTGTAGCTATTTTACGATTTATATTTATTTTACAGGCAACTTTGTATTTATTTTAACTGGGTACAATAGCTATTAAATAGTTAATAACTATTTAATAGCTACCTAGTTAAAATAATTACAAAATTACCTGTAAAATAAATCCTAACCTAAGTTACAAATACACCTAACACTACACTATCAATAAATTAATTAAATAAATTAACTACAATGATCTAAACTAAAATACAATTAAATAAACTAAACTTTATTACAAAATTACAAAAAATAAAAAAATATTACAAGAATTTTAATCTAATTACACCTAATCTAAGCTCCCTAATAAAAAAAGGCCCCCAAAATAAAAAAAAAATTCTACCCTATACTAAATTACAAAAGTAATCAGCTCTTTTACCAGCCCTTAAAAGGGCTTTTTGCGGGGCATTGCCCCAAAGTAATCAGCTCTTTTACCTGTAAAATAAAATACAAGACCCCCCCAACATTACAACCCACCACCCACACACCGCTACTCTAAAACCCACCCGATCCCGCTTAAAAAAAAACTAACACTACCCCATTGAAGATCACCCTACCTTGAGCCGTGTTCACCCAGCCGGGCACCGATGGGCCAGAAGAGGACATCCAGAGCGACAGAAGTCTTCATCCGATCGGGGCAGAAGAGGTCCTCCATCCAGCAGAAGTCTTCATCCAAGCGGCATCTTCTATCTTCATCCATCCAGTGCGGAGCGGGTCCATCTTCAAGACATCCAATGTGGAGCATCCTCTTCTTCCCGACGACTAACGACGAATGAAGGTTCCTTTAAATGACGTCATCCAAGATGGCATCCCTCGAATTCCGATTGGCTGATAGGATTCTATCAGCCAATCGGAATTAAGGTAGGAAAAATCCGATTGGCTGATGTGATCAGCCAAACGGATTGAAGTTCCTACCTTAATTCCGATTGGCTGATAGAATCCTATCAGCCAATCGGAATTCGAGGGACGCCATCTTGGATGACGTCATTTAAAGGAACCTTCATTCGTCGTTAGTCATCGGGAAGAAGAGGATGCTCCGCGTCAGATGTCTTGAAGATGGACCCGCTCTGCGCCGGATGGATAAAGATAGAAGATGCCGATTGGATGAAGACTTCTGCTTCTCCGGATGTCCTCTTCTGGCCCATCGGTGCCCGGCTGGGTGAACACGGCTCAAGGTAGAGTGATATTCAATGGGGTAGTGTTAGGTTTTTTTTAAGGGGGGATCGAGTGGGTTTTAGAGTAGGGGTGTGTGGGTGGTGGGTTGTAATGTTGGGGGGGTTTGTATTTTATTTTACAGGTAAAAGAGCTGATTACTTTGGGGCAATGCCCCACAAAAAGCCCTTTTAAGGGCTGGTAAAAGAGCTGATTACTTTGGGGCAATGCCCCGCAAAAAGCCCTTTTAAGGGCTGGTAAAAGACCTGATTACTTTTGTAATTTAGTATATTGTAGGGAATTTTATTATTTTGTGGGGCTTTTTTATTTTAGTAGGGGCTTAGATTAGGTGTAATTAGATAAAAATTCTTGTAATATTTTTTTATTTTTTGTAATTTAGTGTTTGTTTGTTTGTTTGTTTTTGTAATATAGTTTAATTTAATTAATTGTATTTTAGTTTAGATCATTGTAGTTAATTTATTTAATTAATTTATTGATAGTGTAGTGTTAGGTGTATTTGTAACTTAGGTTAGGATTTATTTTACAGGTAATTTTGTAATTATTTTAACTAGGTAGCTAATAAATAGTTATTAACTATTTAATAGCTATTGTACCTAGTTAAAATAAATACAAAGTTGCCTGTAAAATAAATATAAATCCTAAAATAACTACAATGTAACTATTAGTTATATTGTAGCTATCTTATGGTTTATTTTATAGGTAAGTATTTATTTCTAAATAGGAATAATTTATTTCATTACAGTAAATTTATTTAGTTTTATTTAAAGTATATTTAACTAAGGGGGGTGTTAGGGTTAGGGTTAGACTTAGGTTTAGGGGTTAATAACTTTATTATAGTAGCGGCGATGTTGGGGGCGGCAGATTAGGGGTTAATAATTGTAGGTAGGTTGCGGAGATGTTAGGGAGGGCAGATTAGGGGTTAATAAATATAATATAGGTGTCGGCGATGTTGGGGCCAGCAGATTAGGGGTTCATAGGGATAATGTAGGTGGCGGCGGTGTCCGGAGCGGCAGATTAGGGGTTAATAATATAATGTAGGTGTCAGCGATAGTGGGGGCGGCAGATTAGGGGTTAACAAGTGTAAGGTTAGGGGTGTTTAGACTCGGGATTCATGTTAGGGTGTTAGGTGTAGACTTAGAAAGTGTTTCCCCATAGGAAACAATGGGGCTGCGTTAGGAGCTGAACGTTGCTTTTTTGCAGGTGTTAGGTTTTTTTTCAGCCAGCTCAGCCCCATTGTATCCTATGGGGAAATCGTGCACAAGCACGTTTTTCCAGCTTACCGCTACCGTAAGCAACGCTGGTATTGAGGGTAGAAGTGGAGCTAAATTTGGCTCAACGCTCACTTTTCTGAGGCTAACACAGCCATTCAGAAAACTCGTAATACCAGTGTTGGTTTAAGGGAGCACTGGGAAAAAAAGGAGCGTTAGCTCCGCAAGTTTTTACCGACAAAACTCAAAATCTAGGCGATAGTTTCTTAGCAAATCAAACTTAGAGACCTATAGGACGGTGGGAACAGGATTACTCTTTATATCTGAACCATGGACTTTATGAGAAATAACAACAGCAACTTTAAGCATCACGGAAGCATGAGGATGCTAAGGAATCTGATTAAATGGTAGATTATGTGCTATAGACTGTTCAACTGTATGTGGCTATATACCTTGCTATAGTATTATGTGCAATTAATTTATATAAACTTTACCATAAGAGTGCCATTGCTGCTAGTATATCTCTACTCTTTTTTTGCATTATTTTTGCTCTCATTATTTATTTGTAAAGCACCAACAAATTCAGTAGCACTGGCTTTGCTAATCTAAAAGTATATTCATATTGTGTGTTTGGGATTACTTAAGAAGTAACTGCTCTCTGTATGTGGGATTTCTCATACAGGGCCTGATGATCCAAGATTCTTCTGCTTGGAGAGAAATTGTGTTACAGACCTCACAGGGGCTGAACTCAATAAATGTTCAAAGAAAGAGGATGGAACTCTCCAGCACTGCAAGATCTCTCTTATTTCTGTATCTGAAGGAGAGACAAGCTCAGTGCAGTATAGCACTGAATGATATAAGAGTTTTGTGCTTTATACTTTATAATATTTTACACTTCAGATTGGGTCCTTTCAGTATTACATTTGAGCTCTAAAAATGTATATTTTATATTTTAATACATTTACATCAAGCAGTGATTACTTTAACACATTAGGATCATGTATTTTCTCTATTGTAAAATAAAACACAGCTACAGAAAGTGGGAGGAACAGGGGAGTTCCTGGGGCAGAACAGGGGAGTTCTCAGGGCATGTTTGAAGCTCTCTTAAAAGTCTCGTAAAATGCTGAAACATTTTAAACAAGCTGGTCTCACTAAATTACCTTGCTAGCTGTATGCCTATGAAGTGGCAAAAACAAGTTAAATTATTGAGAAAACATTTCAGTTTAATTTGTATTTGCTGCAAACTGAGACTTTAGATCAGCCCCAGGTGTTCTCCAGTTGCCTTCTTTCTCAACCGTAAAATTCTGTATCTGAGAGAGCTTCATTACTTTCATTACTTTCTGTGGAAGGCTTCTCTCATCTCTCTGGGACTTCCTTTTTCTTACAAAATTCAGTGAGTTCAGCCCATGTGAAGTCTGCACTATTATTTCATAATTAATGAAGCTCTATGGGAAACTAAAGCTGTCAGTTCTTCAGTTTTATTTTAAATACAAGAAATACAAAGTGCAATGTAATTAGTAAAACATGTCAAAAAACAAGAAAAGGGGAAAAAAGCTTCAATTTTATTTCATATCAGGAACAAAAAAGAACACAATGTTTCGGGGCCAGTGCCCCTTAATCATGTGATAAAATTACATGCATAGTACACCTGGTTAAATAGGCATTCACCTGGGAATTTAACCCTTACCTACTAAATAGCAATATGCTAGATAAGTATAGCGCCACCTTAGGACCATGTGTGTAGTTGTGCAAATTAAAAACAGCTATGAGACCACATAGAAAAACTAAGAATATATAATACTAATACTAATGTGTATACAACATTTAGATACAGGATATCCACCCAACTGTATAACAATTGTAAAGAGATGCATAAGAATAAGGTAAATAAAGAGCATTTGCATATATACAAAGTACAGCACTTGTAACAGTTAAATAGTAAAATATAGGTATACTTTAATGCTTTTTCAACAGACCACCATCAGTAAGGACAGATCTCAGTATGATAATGGGTACCTGAATATATAAAGAAAAAAGGGAGTTTGTATAATCATACAAAATACAGTAAATACATCAACTGCTAATATAAAACAGTCTATCAATACAAAGTATTTACAAAAACATGAATGGATTACTGGTAAGGATATTTATAAGAATATTAATAAAAAGCTGACCAATTGATTTCCCTGTTCATGCCCTTTGGTTCCAGAGTATCCAACCAAAAAATCCAAAATGTTTTGCGTTGTTTAAGTGACAGATCCCTGTTACCACCCCTTCTAGGGGTCTTGATGTGTTCTATAATCTGGAACCGAAGTTGGTTGATCTGATTGCCAGCTAGTAAAAAATGATGAGCAACCGGAGCAGTGATCACTTTAGATCTAATGTTACTCTTATGTTCAGTGATGCGGTCACCAATACATCTGGTCGATTCACCCACATAAGCCCGCCCACATGGGCACTTAATTAGGTAAACCACATAGTTGGTATTGCATGTAAAGTAGTCACTGTATTTGAATTTGTAACCAGTGTGGGGATGTAAAAAATATGGTCTCTTAATTATAGAACTGCAATTAACACAACCCAAACAAGGGAAGCAGCCTACACTTTTCTTTGTTATATAGCTTTGCTGAAGGGTTTTGCCAAAGCTATATAACAAAGAAAAGTGTAGGCTGCTTCCCTTGTTTGGGCTGTGTTCATTGCAGCTCTATAATTAAGAGACCATATTTTTTACATCCCCACACTGGTTACAAATTCAAATACAGGGACTAATTTACCTAATTAAATGCCATGTGGGCGGGCTTATGTGGGTGAATACACATATTGGTGACCACATCACTGAACTTAAAGGGACACTGTACCCAAAATTTTTCTTTTGTGATTCAGATTGAGCATGACATTTTAAGCAACTTTCTAATTTACTTCTATTATCAAATTTTCTTCATTCTCTTGGTATCTTTATTTGAAATGCAAGAATGTAAGTTTAGATGCCGGCTCATTTTTGGTGAACAACCTGGGTTGTCCTTGCTGATTGGTGGATAAATTCATCTACCAATAAAAAAGTCCTGTCCAGAGTACTGAAACCAAAAAAAAAGCTTAGATGCCTTCTTTTTCAAATAATGATAGCAAGAGAACGAAGAAAAATTGATAATAGGAGTAAATTAGAAAGTTGCTTAAAATTGCATGCTCTTCCCTAATTACAAAAGAAAAAATTGGGTTCAGTGTCCCTTTAAGAGTAACATTAGATGTAAAGTGATCACTGCTCTGGTTGCTCATCATTTTTTACTAGCTGGCCATCAGATCAACCAACTTCTGTTTCTAGATTATAGAACACATCAAGACCCCTAGAAGGGGTGGTAACAGGAATCTGTTACTTAAACAAGGCGAAACATTTTGGATTTTTCAAACTCCCTTTTTTCTTTATATATTCAGGTACCCCATTATCATACTGAGATCTGTCCTTACTGATGGTGGTCTGTTGAATAAGCATTTAAGTATACCTATATTTTACTCTTTAAATGTTCCAAGTGCTGTACTTTGTATATATGCAAATGTTCTTTATGTACATGTATGTATTATGCATTTCTTTACAATTGTTATACAGTTGGGTGGATAGCCTGTATCTAAATGTTGTATACACATTAGTATTAGCATTATATATTCTTACGCCTAGATTTAGAGTTTTGTCGGTAACGACCCGCGTAGCTAATGCTGGCTTTTTTCTGGCCGCACCTTTTAAATACCTCTGGTATTGAGAGTTCACAGAATGGCTGCTTTAGGCTCAAAAAAGGGAGCGTACAGGCATATTTACCGCCACTGCAACTCTCGATACCAGAGTTGCTTACGGACGCGGCCAGCTTCAAAAACGTGCTCATGCACGATTCCCCCATAGAAAACAATGGGGCTGTTTGAGCTGAAAAAAAACCTAACACCTGCAAAAAAGCAGCGTTCAGCTCCTAACGCAGCCCCATTGTTTGCTATGGGGAAACACTTCCTACGTCTGCACCTAACACTCTAACATGTACCACGAGTCTAAACACCCCTAACCTTACTATTAACCCCTATTCTGCCGCCCCCGCTATCGCTGACCCCTGCATATTATTTTTAACCCCTAATCTGCCTCTCCGTACACCCCCGCCACCTACATTATCCCTATGTACCCCTAATCTGCTGCCCTAACATCGCCGACCCCTATATTATATTTATTAACCCCTAATCTGCCGCCCCCAACGTCGCCTCCACCTAACTACACTTATTAACCCCTAATCTACCGACCGGACCTGAGCGCTACTATAATAAATGTATTAACCCCTAATCCGCCTCACTCCCGCCTCAATAACCCTATAATAAATAGTATTAACCCCTAATCTGCCCTCCCTAACATTGCCGACACCTAACTTCAAGTATTAACCCCTAATCTGCCAACAGGAGCTCACCGCTACTCTAATAAATTTATTAACCCCTAAAGCTAAGTCTAACTTTAACCCTAACACCCCCCTAAATTAAATATAATTTAAATCTAACGAAATAAATTAACTCTTATTAAATAAATTATTCCTATTTAAAGCTAAATACTTACCTGTAAAATAAACCCTAATATAGCTACAATATAAATTAAAATTATATTATAGCTATTTTAGGATTTATATTTATTTTACAAGTAACTTTGTATTTATTTTAACCAGGTACAATAGCTATTAAATAGTTAAGAACTATTTAATAGCTAAAATAGTTAAAATAATTACAAAATTACCTGTAAAATAAATCCTAACCTAAGTTACAATTAAACCTAACACTACACTATCAATAAATAAATTAAATAAAATACCTACAATTATCTACAATTAAACCTAACACTACACTATCAATAAATAAATTAAATACAATTCCTACAAATAAATACAATTAAATAAACTAACTAAAGTACAAAAAATAAAAAAGAACTAAGTTACAAAAAATAAAAAAATATTTACAAACATTAGAAAAAAATTACAACAATTTTTAACTAATTACACCTACTCTAAGCCCCCTAATAAAATAACAAAGACCCCCAAAATAAAAAAATGCCCTACCCTATTCTAAATTACAAAAGTTCAAATTACCAGCCCTGAACAGGGCCCTTTGCGGGGCATGCCCCAAAGAATTCAGCTCTTTTGCCTGTAAAAAAAAACATACAATACCCCCCCCAACATTACAACCCACCACCCACATACCACTAATCTAACCCAAACCCCCCTTAAATAAACCTAACACTAAGCCCCTGAAGATCTTCCTTCCTTGTCTTCACCATGCCAGGTTCACCGATCGATCCAGAAGAGCCTCCGATGTCTTGATCCAAGCCCAAGCGGGGGGCTGAAGAGTGACGTCCATCCTCCGGCTGAAGTCTTGATCCAAGCGGGCAGAAGAGGACATCCGGACCGGCAAACATCTTCATCCAAGCCGCATCTTCTATGTTCTTCAATCCGATGACGACCGACTGATCTTCAAGACCTCCATCGCGGATCCATCCTTCTTCTCCGACGACTTCCCGACGAATGACGGTTCCTTTAAGGGACGTCATCCAAGATGGCGTCCCTCGAATTCCGATTGGCTGATAGGATTCTATCAGCCAATCAGAATTAAGGTAGGAAATTCTGATTGGCTGATGGAATCAGCCAATCAGAATCAAGTTCAATCCGATTGGCTGATCCAATCAGCCAATCAGATTGAGCTCGCATTCTATTGGCTGTTCCGATCAGCCAATAGAATGCAAGCTCAATCTGATAGGCTGATTGGATCAGCCAATCGGATTGAACTTGATTCTGATTGGCTGATTCCATCAGCCAATCAGAATATTTCTACCTTAATTCCGATTGGCTGATAGAATCCTATCAGCCAATCGGAATTCGAGGGACGCCATCTTGGATGACGTCATTTAAAGGAACCGTCATTCGGCGAGTAGGCGTCGCTTAAAGAGGATGTTCCGTGTCGGCTTGGAAAAAGATGGCTCCGCTCCGCTCCAGAAGAAAGAAGATTGAAGATGCGGCTTGATAGAAGACTTCATCCCGATGATGGACTTCCGACTTCAGCCCGATGATGGATTTCTTCAGCCGGCCGCTTGGATCCAGACTTCAGCCCGAGGATGGACATCACTCTTCAGCCCCCCGCTTGGGCTTGGATCAAGACTTCCGAGGACCGATCGGTGAACCTGGTATGGTGAAGATAAGGTAGGAAGACTTCAGGGGCTTAGTGTTAGGTTTATTTAAGGGGGGTTTGGGTTAGATTAGGGGTATGTGGGTGGTGGGTTGTAATGTTGGGGGGGGGTATTGTATGTGTTTTTTTTACAGGCAAAAGAGCTGAATTCTTTGGGGCATGCCCCGCAAAGGGCCCTGTTCAGGGCTGGTAAGGTAAAAGAGCTTTGAACTTTTTTAATTTAGAATAGGGTAGGGCATTTTGTTATTTTGGGGGTCTTTGTTATTTTATTAGGGGGCTTAGAGTAGGTGTAATTAGTTTAAAATTGTTGTAATATTTTTCTAATGTTTGTAAATATTTTTTTATTTTTTGGAACTTAGTTCTTTTTTATTTTTTGTACTTTAGTTAGTTTATTTCATTGTATTTAATTGTAGTTATTTGTAGGTATTGTATTTAATTAATTTATTGATAGTGTAGTGTTAGGTTTAATTGTACAGGGAGCGCAGAATTATTAGGCAAGTTGTATTTTTGAGGATTAATTTTATTATTGAACAACAACCATGTTCTCAATGAACCCAAAAAACTCATTAATATCAAAGCTGAATAGTTTTGGAAGTAGTTTTTAGTTTGTTTTTAGTTATAGCTATTTTAGGGGGATATCTGTGTGTGCAGGTGACTATTGCTGTGCATAATTATTAGGCAACTTAACAAAAAACAAATATATACCCATTTCAATTATTTATTTTTACCAGTGAAACCAATATAACATCTCAACATTCACAAATATACATTTCTGACATTCAAAAACAAAACAAAAACAAATCAGTGACCAATATAGCCACCTTTCTTTGCAAGGACACTCAAAAGCCAGCCATCCATGGATTCTGTCAGTGTTTTGATCTGTTCACCATCAACATTGCGTGCAGCAGCAACCACAGCCTCCCAGACACTGTTCAGAGAGGTGTACTGTTTTCCCTCCTTGTAAATCTCACATTTGATGATGGACCACAGGTTCTCAATGGGGTTCAGATCAGGTGAACAAGGAGGCCATGTCATTAGATTTTCTTCTTTTATACCCTTTCTTGCCAGCCACGCTGTGGAGTACTTGGATGCGTGTGATGGAGCATTGTCCTGCATGAAAATCATGTTTTTCTTGAAGGATGCAGACTTCTTCCTGTACCACTGCTTGAAGAAGGTGTCTTCCAGAAACTGGCAGTAGGACTGGGAGTTGAGCTTGACTCCATCCTCAACCCGAAAAGGCCCCACAAGCTCATCTTTGATGATACCAGGCCAAACCAGTACTCCACCTCCACCTTGCTAGCGCCTGAGTCGGACTGGAGCTCTCTGCCCTTTACCAATCCAGCCACGGGCCCATCCATCTTGCCCATCAAGACTCACTCTCATTTCATCAGTCCATAAAACCTTAGAAAAATCAGTCTTGAGATATTTCTTGGCCCAGTCTTGACGTTTCAGCTTGTGTGTCTTGTTCAGTGGTGGTCGTCTTTCAGCCTTTCTTACCTTGGCCATGTCTCTGAGTATTGCACACCTTGTGCTTTTGGGCACTCCAGTGATGTTGCAGCTCTGAAATATGGCCAAACTGGTGGCAAGTGGCATCTTGGCAGCTGCACGCTTGACTTTTCTCAGTTCATGGGCAGTTATTTTGCGCCTTGGTTTTTCCACACGCTTCTTGCAACCCTGTTGACTATTTTGAATGAAACGCTTGATTGTTCGATGATCACGCTTCAGAAGCTTTGCAATTTTAAGAGTGCTGCATCCCGCTGCAAGATATCTCACTATTTTTGACTTTTCTGAGCCTGTCAAGTCCTTCTTTTGACCCATTTTGCCAAAGGAAAGGAAGTTGCCTAATAATTATGCACACCTGATATAGGGTGTTGATGTCATTAGACCACACCCCTTCTCATTACAGAGATGCACATCACCTAATATGCTTAATTGGTAGTAGGCTTTCGAGCCTATACAGCTTGGAGTAAGACAACATGCATAAAGAGGATGATGTGGTCAAAATACTAATTTGCCTAATAATTCTGCACTCCCTGTAGATAATTGTAGATATTGTATTTAATTAATTTATTGATAGTGTAGTGTTAGGTTTAATTGTAACTTAGGTTAGGATTTATTTTACAGGTCATTTTGTAATTATTTTAACTATTTTAGCTATTAAATAGTTCTTAACTATTTAATAGCTATTGTACCTGGTTAAAATAAATACAAAGTTACCTGTAAAATAAAAATAAATCCTAAAATAGCTACAATATAATTATAATTTATATTGTAGCTATATTAGGGTTTATTTTACAGGTAAGTATTTAGATTTAAATAGGAATAATTTATTTAATAAGAGTTAATTTATTTCGTTAGAATAAAATTATATTTAACTTAGGGGGGTGTTAGGGTTAGGGTTAATATTAGCTTTAGGGGTTAAAAAATTTATTAGAGTAGCGGTGAGCTCCGATCGGCAGATTAGGGATTAATACTTGAAGTTAGGTGTTGGCGATGTTAGGGAGGGCAGATTAGGGGTTAATACTATTTATTATAGGGTTATTGAGGCGGGAGTGAGGCGGATTAGGGGTTAATAACTTTAATATAATAGCGGTGCGGTCCGCTCGGCAGATTAGGGGTTAATAAATGTAGGCAGGTGGAGGCGACGTTGTGGGGGGCAGGTTAGGGGTTAATAAATATAATATAGGGGTCGGCGGTGTTAGGGGCAGCAGATTAGGGGTACATAAGTATAACGTAGGTGGCGGTCGGCAGATTAGGGGTTAAAAAAATTTAATCGAGTGGCGGCGATGTGGGGGGACCTCGGTTTAGGGGTGCATAGGTAGTTTATGGGTGTTAGTGTACTTTAGAGCACAGTAGTTAAGAGCTTTATAAACCGGCGTTAGCCCAGAAAGCTCTTAACTACTGACTTTTTTCTGCGGCTGGAGTTTTGTCGTTAGATTTCTAACGCTCACTTCAGCCACGACTCTAAATACCGGAGTTAGATAGATCCCATTGAAAAGATAGGATACGCAATTGACGTAAGGGAATCTGCGGTATGAAAAAGTCGCGGCTGCAAAGTGAGCGTTAGACCCTTTCCTGACTGACTCCAAATACCGGCGGTAGCCTAAAACCAGCGTTAGGAGCCTCTAACGCTGGTTTTCACGGCTACCGCCAAACTCTAAATCTAGGCCTTAGTTTTTCTATGAGGCCTCATAGCTGTTTTTAATTTGCACAACTACACACATGGTCCTAAGGTGGCGCTATACTTATCTAGCATATTGCTATTTAGTAGGTAAGGTTTAAATTCCCAGGTGAATGCCTATTTAACCAGGTGTACTATGCATGTCAATTTATCACATGAAAAGGGGCACTGGCACCGAAACGTTGTGTTCTTTTTTGTTCCTGATATGAAATAAAATTGAAGCTTTTTTGCACTTTGAGTATGACCCCCTTTTCTTGTTTTCTGATATATTTTAAGAGCTTGGCAGTAGCTCTTGTATTGTTCTCCTCCTACAGGGTGTCTGTGTGCTGGATACTATTTTGCATTTTGATTAGTAAAACATGCACATAAATATGCAAAGTGTGATCCTAATTTGTTCAAGTTACATAGAAACTGTGAAAGAATAATCAGAATTTGTAAAACCACAATCATAAATACTGTATACAAAACAAATATAAAATAGAAAGTGCACAGTTTAAATGTAATAAAACTTAATCTGAAGTGTAAAGGATTAAAAAATACAAAGCACAAAGTGTAATTGCAGCAGAACTGTCATGTCATGCGGTGCTATACTCCACTGGGCTTGTCTCTCCTTCACATACAGAAATGCAGGGAATGCCCCTTGGTGTAGTATAGCAAAATCTGCCTTTTAAGAATTTCACAAGGGATCTCACAGTGCTGGATTATCATTTTATATAATCTCACCTGAGTGGAGAACTTTAGATCATCAGGCTCTAAGGGCCTAATGATCAAAAATTAATTGGCACGGAGAGTGATCATGGAAATCTTTCGGGCTATTTTTTTGCATTTTATCATAATCGTGTTATATCTCCTTCACATCTAGAACCTGCATAGCGAGATAAACAGCTCACAAAGTATTTTTTTCCTTTATAAATTATTTGTAGGACCTCACAGTACTGATGAGACCTTTTAGATCATCTCACCAGAGCAGAGAGCTTTAGAATAGTGGGCTCTATATACCCTCTATATGGACCCCTTCTAGTTAAGTAGTTTACATTTCTCCACTACAGGTAAAATTCTTCATTAAAAGTCAATTAAAACCAGATAAGTCTGTAGCAACAGTAATAAAACCTAGTCCTCAGATTATGCCAAATTTTTTTTTTTTTTTCGTCTCATCTAGTTAATGTTGAGAACCATGGTTTTTTTTCAGTAAGACACTGAGTAACATGAGAAGAGGATATATAAACAAAATAAATGCATCTAAAACACTTGCAGAAATAGTATTTACCTGCACTCTAGGGACTAAATAATTATATAATGTTTTAAAAGAGACTAGACACAATTTAGATTTGATAGCTGACTGAGTCGTTAGATTCCTATTACTTGGGCAGTTGTGTTTAAAATAAAATTAAAATTCCGTGCTTCAACATTTGGGTATCATGACCCTTTAAGGGAATTTGAAATCCAACATTTTTCTTTTATTATTCAGTTAGAGAATACAATTTTAAACAACTTTCTAATTTACTTCTATTATCAAATCTGCTTCATTCCTTGGTATCCTTTTTGGAGGAACAGCAATGCACTACTGGGAGCTGATCCGGTGAGCCATTAAATAAATAATAACATTGCAGCTGGCAAACATCAGCTAGTGCACTGCTGCTCCAGAGCATATCTAGGTATAATGTTCAACAAATGATACCCAGAGAATAAAGCAAATTAAATAATAGAAGTAAATTGGAAAGTTGTTAACAATTGTATTCTCTATCTGAATCATGAACCTGTTAAATTAGTCTTTGTTGAAAGGATTTGTTCTGGATGACTGTAGAACGGCTAATGTAAATTCTCTTTATAAATAGAGCGTACCTACAGGCCTCTGAGTTTAACTGCAGTAGTGGGAAAATTGTTGGATTTTTTTTTTTAAAGGATGGAACAATGACTTGATATATATGAAAGCTGGCTCTGTTTTTTTGTCGAAAGGTCATGTCAGGCTAATCATTTTGTACTATATAATTAAAGCAATAGACTAGGGTGGATTTTGTAGTATATAATAAAAGCAATAGACTAGGGTGGATTTTGTACTATATAATTAAAGCAATAGACTAGGGTGGATCCGTAGAAGTAGCTTGTCTAGATTTTAGCATTGCAGTTGGCACCATCTCACACAATAAAAATCAACAATATTTAAATGGAGAGAATGGCTTATAGATAGAGAGAAAACATTTTAAAGGGACATGAAACCCAAATTTTTTCTTTCATGATTTAGGTAGAGCATACAATTTTAAACAACTTTCCAAATGACTTCTATTATTTAATTTGCTTCCTTCTCTTGTTATCCTTTGCCGAAATTTTTATCTAGGTTAGCTAATGAGTAGCATAGAACCTAGGTTCTAGCTGCTGCTTGGTGGCTGCATATATAAACCAATTGTCATTAGCTCACCCATGTGTTCAGTTAGAAACCAGTAGTGCATTGCTGCTCCTTCAACAAATGATACCAAAAGAATTAAACACATTTGATAATAGAAGTAAACTGGAAAGTTGTTTAAAATGGTATGTTCTACCTAAATCATGAAAGAAAAATATTGGGTTTCATGTCCCTTTAAGTAATGGTATTCTTTCCTGTTAAAGGGCATTCACTAGTGATGTTCTTCAGAAGTTAGTTCTTGGGCTTCTATTGTGTAACATACTCCTCAGGGATATCGTTAACAGACTTCAAGACAAAAGCATTATTGCAGATAAGAGTTGACGTCATAGGAGGGATAGACCAAATGAGTAGTGATATTTAAAAGTTAAGGATTGGACAATGGGCTAGATTCATAAAACGTGTGAAGGTAAAAACACATTAAAAATAATATCCATCTGCATAAGAGGTACATTGATGACCTCCTGTTTGTATTGGGCTCTACAGAAGATGAAGCATCGATTTTAGTCAATTCATTTAATACTGGACCAATCTGTTTAAAATTTACCTTTGAATGGGATCAGTTTAAAATTCAATTTTTGGATGTTATGTTGTTTGGTAATACACATTCTAACAAGGTAGAAACATCCATTTATAGAAAACCCATCATGAGGAACACATTTTTTTCATGCTCCTAGCAGTCACCTTCCACATGTGATGAGAGGAGTAGCAAAAAAACAATTTATTCATATTAAAATGACTTGTTCTGAATCTAGGAAGAAGAGTCTTTAGATCAGATAGAGGTCATCTGAAGCACCTGATAGGTAGCACCTTTGAAGAAAGGAAACACTTAGAGACAACAATTGCTTAAACCCCAAACAACTCTATGCGCTTTTTGAGACCAAGTACCCAGCAAAATGAAAAAAGGAAGCTTAGGTTTTTTACCAAATATTCAAGTCAGTATGCACAGATTTGCAACATTGTCCTTAAATACTTTCCAGTATTCTATAGCAATGAAAAACTTAAGGACACTATTAAAGGAGGTTGCCAATTTGTGTATACAAATAATTTGACTACTGGTATTATAGTTTCACCTAGCATGCTATCTCATCAATCAGCGATTTCCTAGTTGTCTTACTATGGCACTTTGGAAACACACGTTGTAATGCATGGGATTACATCCAGGTTACAATGACATTTAACTCTCACATTACTGGGGAAGTATTTAATACCCTAACTGTGTAACACGATTTGTGATCTATCTAAATGAATGCACACAATGAACATTTGGATAATGTATGCAGAAAAGAGACTTGCTGTTTTTTCGAGATATTTTATTAATTTCCAAAATCAGAGCGTAGATACCCTTAAATGGAAGGCTATCAAGAGAGTGAGTAATCCCAAGCAAGGAGGTGATAGACAGGCATTACTAGATAGACTAGTTTACTGGATTGATACAAAAATATATGGTAGAGAGGAGGTGATACCTATTCTCAAGAAGTGTGGGAAACGCACGTCAGGGGAACTTGTTTCTCTTTTAATGTGCTTACTATTGCATTATTTCTAATGTTAGTGCATATCTCTGAAGAAGCGCATGTTCTCCTGCTTACATAATAACAAATAATTCCACTAGTGCTTTAATATTATCACATGAGAGGCGGTCTTTAGGCTCTGTATTGCAATAAATAATGCTAATATTTAATTACAGCCCCGGATTAAAGGGGCTTAGTCTATTTGTCAACACTTGCAAACAGCAGCCTTGATTTTTGATCACAGTGGGAACCTTTTTTCGGATTGGGAGCAATACAGCACAGCTGATCTTTGACTGTAAATGTCCTGATGAAGGCCCAACTGAGGGCCAAAACATCGACCATGTTCTTTTGACACTATCAATAAAGTAATACTTATTTGCTTCTATATAAAACCTGAGAGTGCCCTTCACTATATGGACTTACATACTTGCTTCTCTTTAAGGATTGCACCCAGGTCACGGACACACCCCATAGGTTGGAGTGCTGGGCCACTGGCTATTTAACAGTATATATATATATATATATATATATATATATATATATATATATATATATATATATATATATATATATATATATATATATATATATATATATATATATATATATATATATGTACCATATAAAATATATATATAGTTTATATTTGGAAACTATAAAATGGTTAAGATAATTTACCTAAAACCTTTCTATAAGGATTTAATTTTCTAAATGATGTAAACTTGTTACTGAAATGGTTCATTTTGGTTTTAATTGATCAAACAATTAGCTTTGTGTGAGCACTTTAAATTTTGTAGTGCACAACTGTTTTTTCTATGATTTTGGCTACTTGAGCCAAAAACGCGTCAGGTCTGTTCCTTTGTACAGATTTTACTCCAGGCATGTTGCCATAATAAAGTTTTACAATTTTATATTGGCGGTGCTTGCACTATTTTCTTATATTAAGTTCTCACCACAATAAGTTTGATTGTGCAGGATACAACATAAAGGGCCAGATTACAAGTGGTGTGCAAACGATTGCACACAAGCCATAAGGGGTTGGGCTTACCGCTGATATTACAATATGTAATGACTTTGTAATAGTAAGGGGTTAAATTACTAATGTGCTGTAGCGGATCATGTCCGCCGCACATCGATAAATGCCAACAGCATATGCTGTTGGCATTTATCACTGCACAAGCAGTTCTTGTGAAATGCTTATGCAATGCTGCCCCCTGCCCATTCGCGGCCAATCGGCCTCTAGCAGGGGGTGTCAATCAACCCGATCGTATCAGATCGGGTTGATTGTTGTCCACCGCCTCAGAGGTGGTGGACAAGTTAAGGAGCAGCAGTTTTAAAATGTGCTTAATTTCCTTTCCTCATCTTTTTATACAGGCCTATGAGTCTTATTTACAAAAATACTGAATAAACCAGCCTTTATTTCTAAATCTTGCAGATGCTTGTTTCTCTCGTCCAATACAGCGGAGAGCAGGGCTGCCATCAGGGGGTGAAAGGAGTCACTAAAGTCAGGGGCCCGGTGAATCCGGGGGGGGGGGGGGGCAGTACCCCCCGACCACAGGAGTAGCACACAGTTTGATTTTTAATGTTCACAGCTAGCTTCCAGTAAATATTTAACTGTTCTCTGAAGGCAGTGACAGACCAGGCCATTTCCTCTATGTACGAACCGCGTGCATTTCATTGAAAAGTTGTCCGGATGAAGACTAGCACTGTTAAGGGCAAGCCAGGATGTTTATAAGGCTGAAGTGGGCAGCACAGAACTTAGAGATCTGAGAGGACTTGGGTCAGCACTTCAACTGTAGAGTCAGACTCTGTTGGATGGTATTGCTGTGTGATCATTATGGATGGAGGTAAGTACCCCAGGGGGGCTTAAAATAAAGGGACTGACATATACAGCAGCAATTTCCTTGTAATGGGTTATGAGCACCCCAGGACACTTTCCTTCTGCCTACATAATCTTCTATTGCCAATGGACAAAGCTTTTGATTGTGACTACAGTGCCTGATACCAAACTATAAAAGCAGTATAGATACAGCATAGTATAAATGCATGATAGGTACTTACTGGATTTGTGGAAAAAATACAATTAAAATAAATACAAAAAAGATATTGTTTTTCTACTTATCCAATTACGATCTATTATTGTGCATCTATATCAAGTTGTCTTTTACTTTTTGTGTGTGTGTTTGAGTGAGTCTGTGTTTCTCTATGTCTGTTTGTTTGTGAGAGTCTTTTGTCTATATGTATCTGTAAACCTGTGTCTTTGAGTGAGTCTGTCTGTGTGTGTGAGAGTTTGTGTGTGTGTGAGTGCTTTCTTTCCTACAAATACAATTAGTGGATATTATTGTGCATCTATATCTTGCTGTCTTTTTCTTTTTGCTTATTACTGTCTTTTTTTTAGTGCACCTGTCAGTGTGTTTGAGTGAGTCTGTCTGTGATTGTGTGTATATGTGTTTGAGTGTGTCTTTGTGAGTGCATTTGAGTTAACCCTTCTGTGTGTTTGTGTTAGAGTGCGCATCTGTGTGTGTTTGTGTCTTTGTGTGTATGTGTATATTATTATGCATCTATATATAGCTGTCTTTTTCTTTTTGTGTGTGAGTTTAAGTGAGACTGTCTATGAGTGGATCACTGTATGTGTTGAGTGAGTCTGTGTGAGTTTATGTGCAAGCCTGTGTGTGTGTGTGAGAGTCTGTGTGAGTCTCTCTGAGTGTTTCTCTGTGTCTGCAGGGTCTATTTATATATGTGCAGAGAGACATGATCTGCTATAGCGAACCATGTCTGCTGCACATCGATAAATGCCGACAGCATCTTGTGAACTGCTGGTGCAATACCGCCCCCTGCAGATTTACGGACAATCGGCCTCTAGCAGGGGGTGTCAATCAATCCGATCGTATCCGATCGGGCTGATTGTTGTCCGCCGCCTCAGAGGTGGTTGACAAGTTAAGGAGCAGCGGTCTTACGACCGCTGCTTCTTAACTTCTTGAAGGCTCGCACGGAAACAAGGGGAACAGGGGTCGTTCGGCTCTTATTAAATAAACCCATTTGAGTGTATTTTGTGTATATGTGTTAATGCATTGACTACACACAATAAATTGAGCACACATTTTAGTCACTACTTAAAGGAAGGGGGGGCGACCAATGGTTTAGTCATTAATCATTAACACAGCAGTATGAGTTGTACACAAGCATATATTTTTTACCACTTAGATGAAACAATATTTTAACATGTTACATTCTGCTAATTCAAATACTCAAGAGAACACCTTCACAAACTTCATTTAACACTAAAATATAAGTACAATTTTACATTTGTTTTCATTTTCTCAACAAATGACGCTAAACGCGATTTATTATTTAATTGTAAAATTTATTTTAAAATACACTAGGTCACATTCAGCCAACATGTTTGTACTACTTTTTAAATTTAGACTTACAAAGTCAGAGATTTGTTTTACTTCCTTTTTGTGCCAGCTTCAGTTGACGCTTGTTCTCTCTCTCTTCAACGCAGGGAAAATCCATATTTTGTTTAAAGGAATATTTAAATCACATTTTCTTGATCTTCTTTGTTTGTCTATAGATTAAATAAACCATTGTTTTCATGCTTGTCCAGGTCCGACCAACAGAGTTTTGGGAGTCGTCTTTATCTTCCTGTAAGTGATTGATACTGAAGTGTATAATAATGTATTTATTGCTATTCTGCATATCAGTTTTAACAGCTTGAAATAAATAATTGTTATGCAAACATGAATTTAAACATTTGATTGCAGCTCCTTCATATTCAAGAAAGAACATTTAAAGTTTGACAACCTAAAATATTGCAATACAACTTAATGTACTGTTTTATTAATAACATATCTGCATTCTGAGCAGGGCTACAGAACATACATAAAACAAGTCAACACATTTGTAAACTAGCCAGTTAAAAAGAAGTTGGCAGATCTGGACCGGGGTGATTAACCTTTACACATATGGGGCATCATCACACTTTTGTATTTAAAGGAACGGTAAACATATTTTTGAGGTGTAATAATCAAATTTAAATATATCTCTATAAACTTCAAAACACAATTATTTAAGAAGATAATGTTCAAAAGCTGATTTATCTCTATGTGTTTTTGTGCATCACATATTTATTATATACAACATACCAAAACCAGTCAAAAATATATACAAAGGATCCTCTATGTTAAACTGTCCAAACTGAAAGCAGTAATTTGTCACAAAAGTATAATTTCTTATAGCAACTGTTCAGCGAAAAACAGATTATACTACAGCTATTTAAAGTTTATATAAAAAAAATAACATGCATGAAGAGAATGGTTTTAAAAGAAGGTCTTTCTTTATAGCAAACACATTTTTACTTTATTTTATTGTGGGTAGATGAGCTGGGAAATAATATATCAGATGATATATACAAGAGCATTATATTCCAGAAAGGACATGCAGTTTATGCATTTAATAAGAAAAACAGTAGGTGCACAAAAATTAAGTGGGCCAGGGTATAAATAATCCTTTTAACATGGATTAATAAATACTTTGCAGAAATAAAAAAAAACACAACATAACTGTTTTAGATTCTCATAAAACACAACAGAACTGTTTTAGATTCTCATATGAAACAGTTTAGATGTTTGGGGGGGGGGGGGGAGTACAATTTATATATGTGTGTGTGCATGTGTATATATATATTTATTTGTTTGTGTGTGCATAAAAATATATATTTACACACACTTGCATAAAGCATTTTAAATTACATATCATTTTAAGGATTAGTATATTCTAGATTAACAGCAGAGCTAAGAACATCTTTTCAACCTCTACTTCTCTGAATGTGTAATACAAAAGGACATATCTGTTTCAGAGATAAGGATAGGGTGCGGCTGGTCTCCAGGAGATGCTTGCCATTGATCATTTAAATTAGGGTAAATGTTCCTTACATTGTTGCTTTCAAGAATAATCATTGTACCAAAAAACACACAAATGGTCAATGATAATTTATTTTATAATAATTTTATATTAAATTGGCAAAGTGAAAACATTTAATTAAAATCAACAAATTAAAAACCTTCATCAGCTTCTCCAGTAAGCTTCTCTAACTCTGCATCTTTCCCAGCTAGCCGGTAGCCAGTGTTTGAATGAATTCCCCAGCGCCGATAAGCAAGAGAGGTGGCCCAAAACAATGCACCCATTAGTCCAGCATTCAGAGCAAGATGCCAGCAATAGAAAGTGGTGAGGAACATGAGATCCACTGGGCTTCCGCTATCCCATTTATGGCCAGTTGATGGTCTGTACAAGATAAAGGCAGCATGAAACAGCCATGATCCCTGAATTAGCACTAGCCAGGCCTTGGCAAACCACAGTTTACGTTGGTTGGGCCACCAGATCTCCACAATGAAGATGGCACAGGTTAGGGCACATGTTAAGAGAAGAAGAGAATGGACCTGCACTTCTATAGCTTCTTTCCCATGAGCATGAAACTTGAGTAGGAGAGTGGTAACAAAGAAAGCAGCAGTGACTGACATGTGTTCAAGAAGTGGGCATCGTTGATGCAGACAGGACTGACTTACAATATCAAGGGCTCCACTCAGACAAAAGTATCCATACATAGTGGCATGCTGCCACTCATTTGGGTTCACAAAATGAAACTCTGGGTCCCCTGGTTGAAAAAAGTGAAGTTTCTGAACACCAGGAGGGAAGAAAAACTCAGCCAGAACAGCCATCAAACCATAGAACATCTTCATCACTCCCTCTACAGGCAATGAACAGAGGAAGTTACGAGCTGGCTTGGTCCTTGAACGGTACTGCTCCCGGTCTCCATTAAGTACCATCCAGGAATAGCGAATAGAATACAGGAGTCCAAATGAAAAGAATGCCAGACCAGGGGAGATGTGACCAATAAATGTGCCCATGACAAAATCTTAAGGTAGTTAAACTTTGAGATCAGATGTGTATATTACAAAATTAAGTCTCACACACAGTAATGGAATGCCAGTTTACCACTTTGAAGTAGGTATAATATCTATGTACAAAGAGCAAGGTAATGAGGATGACAATGCAGGGAAGATTTAGAAATGTCAATAAATATGTTTTGCAGGTGACATTCCACACAAGTTTTATATAGATCCAGGTACTTTACAAAAGGTAAAGTCTATGGTTCTTGTTGCACAGCAGTTTCTTTTCTTTTCCCTGTGCACAACAGTCTCTCAGTGAATTCTTTCAGGTACATATCAGTTTGTCAGCGCACCTCTCTAGTGATCTTGGGCAGAGCAGTGAATAACGTATTGTCTCAGTGAGATCCAGTTGTCAGTTGTATTTCTATCACTGTAAGTCAGCTGCAGATAACTGACAGAAATATGCTGTGAGAACCTGAGTAGTTGTGGACACACCCTCCTCTAGGTAGAGCTTTATAAAACATGAAAAGCAAATAACTCTGAATAGATGTGGGAGGGATATTGACTTGAGCAAAGTATGTTTGTAAGAGTGAGACAGGATGGGAAGGAGAGACAAGGCACTGTGTTTATGTAATATTGCTGTGCATACAGGTATTTTATATATGTGCAGAATTTAGGGTTATATTGCGCATACACATGGATAGCTTATGTGCAAATTATTTTCAGCTTGTGCTGTGTATGTGTGAAGTATTTTTAAAGCCACAGGATGATAGATAATAGAGGCAAATGAAAGAGATATTAAATTTTCCAGTAAGACAATAATAGAAAGTGTTAAACGCAACTTCCTATTGTTGTTTAGGAAAATCCTGCACTGCAATATGCATTTATTATATTTATTTTTAATACAAAAAAGTGGCTAGCATAGCTGTACCTAAATATGGAAACTCTCATATTTTATAAATGTGTGCAGCGGTGATTTAACCCATTGATTGACCATAACATTAGGCATAAGAGGAATATTACTGAGGGGAGGTACTATCACCCCCTAAGAGTGTGGTTTGCTGTTGTGGTTCAACCCTTTTATTGCCCTGTATGTTCTGGACAATTGAGCTGTTAAATCATTGTTCTGTAAATATATCACATATTTAGGTCAAGAAATGATTTAGACATATTTGTTAATGCTTGAGCATAGGTGCTACAAGACAAACAAACATAAATAGACAGCACACGGTAAGCACATGACAGGATAAATAAAACCAAAAAAAGAATTCTGCATTGAGGCCCAGGTGTTACTTATAGAGTAACAGTGGTGTTATTTCACTATTCATTACTGCACCATCGGTTTGTCCTTTAAAAAGAAAGGAGAATCATATACAGGGAGTGCAGAATTATTAGGCAAGTTTTATTTTTGAGGATTAATTTTATTATTGAACAACAACCATGTTCTCAATGAACCCAAAAAACTCATTAATATCAAAGCTGAATATTTTTGGAAGTAGTTTTTAGTTTGTTTTTAGTTTTAGCTATTTTAGGGGGATATCTGTGTGTGCAGGTGACTATTACTGTGCATAATTATTAGGCAACTTAACAAAAAACAAATATATACCCATTTCAATTATTTATTTTTACCAGTGAAACCAATATAACATCTAAACATTCACAAATATACATTTCTGACATTCAAAAACAAAACAAAAACAAATCAGTGACCAATATAGCCACCTTTCTTTGCAAGGACACTCAAAATCCTGCCATCCATGGATTCTGTCAGTGTTTTGATCTGTTCACCATCAACATTGCGTGCAGCAGCAACCACAGCCTCCCAGACACTGTTCAGAGAGGTGTACTGTTTTCCCTCCTTGTAAATCTCACATTTGATGATGGACCACAGGTTCTCAATGGGGTTCAGATCAGGTGAACAAGGAGGCCATGTCATTAGATTTTCTTCTTTTATACCCTTTCTTGCCAGCCACGCTGTGGAGTACTTGGACGCGTGTGATGGAGCATTGTCCTGCATGAAAATCATGTATTTCTTGAAGGATGCAGACTTCTTCCTGTACCACTGCTTGAAGAAGGTGTCTTCCAGAAACTGGCAGTAGGACTGGGAGTTGAGCTTGACTCCATCCTCAACCCGAAAAGGCCCCACAAGCTCATCTTTGATGATACCAGCCCAAACCAGTACTCCACCTCCACCTTGCTGGCGTCTGAGTCGGACTGGAGCTCTCTGCCCTTTACCAATCCAGCCACGGGCCCATCCATCTGGCCCATCAAGACTCACTCTCATTTCATCAGTCCATAAAACCTTAGAAAAATCAGTCTTGAGATATTTCTTGGCCCAGTCTTGACGTTTCAGCTTGTGTGTCTTGTTCAGTGGTGGTCGTCTTTCAGCCTTTCTTACCTTGGCCATGTCTCTGAGTATTGCACACCTTGTGCTTTTGGGCACTCCAGTGATGTTGCAGCTATGAAATATGGCCAAACTGGTGGCAAGTGGCATCTTGGCAGCTGCACGCTTGACTTTTCTCAGTTCATGGGCAGTTATTTTGCACCTTGGTTTTTCCACACGCTTCTTGCGACCCTGTTGACTATTTTGAATGAAACGCTTGATTGTTCGATGATCACGCTTCAGAAGCTTTGTAATTTTAAGAGTGCTGCATCCCTCTGCAAGATATCTCACTATTTTTTACTTTTCTGAGCCTGTCAAGTCCTTCTTTTGACCCATTTTGCCAAAAGAAAGGAAGTTGCCTAATAATTCTGCACATCTGATATAGGGTGTTGATGTCATTAGACCACACCCCTTCTCATTACAGAGATGCACATCACCTAATATGCTTAATTGGTAGTAGGCTTTCAAGCCTATACAGCTTGGAGTAAGACAACATGCATAAAGAGGATGATGTGGTCAAAAACATAATTTATGTAAAAACTTACCTGATAAATTAATTTCTTTCATATTAGCAAGAGTCCATGAGCTAGTGACGTATGGGATATACATTCCTACCAGGAGGGGCAAAGTTTCCCAAACCTCAAAATGCCTACAAATACACCCCTCACCACACCCACAAATCAGTTTAACGAATAGCCAAGAAGTGGGGTGATAAGAAAAAAGTGCGAAGCATAAATATAAGGAATTGGAATAATTGTGCTTTATACAAAAAAATCATAACCACCACAAAAAGGTTGGGCCTCATGGACTCTTGCTAATATGAAAGAAATGAATTTATCAGGTAAGTTCTTACATAAATTATGTTTTCTTTCATGTAATTAGCAAGAGTCCATGAGCTAGTGATGTATGGGATAATGACTACCCAAGATGTGGATCTTCCACGCAAGAGTCACTAGAGAGGGAGGGATAAAATAAAGACAGCCAATTCCGCTGAAAAAAATCCACACCCAAAAATAAAGTTTAAATCTTATAAAGAAAAAAACTGAAAATATAAGCAGAAGATTCAAACTGAAACAGCTGCCTGAAGTACTTTTCTACCAAAGACAGCTTCAGAAGAAGAAAACACATCAAAATGGTAGAATTTAGTAAAAGTATGCAAAGAAGACCAAGTTGCTGCTTTGCAAATCTGATCATCCGAAGCTTCATTCCTAAACGCCCAGGAAGTAGAAACTGACCTAGTAGAATGAGCTGTAATCCTTTGAGGCGGAGTTTTACCCGACTCGACATAAGCATGATGAATTAAAGATTTCAACCAAGAGGCCTTCTGACCTTTCCTAGAACCGGAAAAGATAACAAATAGACTAGAAGTCTTTCGGAAATTCTTAGTAGCTTCAACATAATATTTCAAAGCTCTAACTACATCCAAAGAATGCAATGATTTCTCCTTAGAATTCTTAGGATTAGGACATAATGAAGGAACCACAATTTCTCTACTAATGTTGTTGGAATTCACAACCTTAGGTAAAAATTTAAAAGAAGTTCGCAACACCGCCTTATCCTGGTGAAAAATCAGAAAAGGAGACTCACAAGAAAGAGCAGATAATTCAGAAACTCTTCTGGCAGAAGAGATAGCCAAAAGGAACAAAACTTTCCAAGAAAGTAATTTAATGTCCAATGAATGCATAGGTTCAAACGGAGGAGCTTGAAGAGCCCTCAGAACCAAATTCAAACTCCAAGGAGGAGAAATTGACTTAATGACAGGTTTTATACGAACCAAAGCTTGTACAAAACAATGAATATCAGGAAGATTAGCAATCTTTCTGTGAAAAAGAACAGAAAGAGCAGAGATTTGTCCTTTCAAGGAACTTGCAGACAAACCTTTATCCAAACCATCCTGAAGAAACTGTAAAATTCTCGGAATTCTAAAAGAATGCCAGGAAAAATGATGAGAAAGACACCAAGAAATATAAGTCTTCCAGACTCTATAATATATCTCCCTATATACAGACTTACGAGCCTGTAACATAGTATTAATCACAGAGTCAGAGAAACCTCTTTGACTAAGAATCAAGCGTTCAATCTCCATACCTTTAAATTTAAGGATTTGAGATCCTGATGGAAAAAAGGACCTTGCGACAGAAGGTCTGGCCTTAACGGAAGAGTCCACGGTTGGCAAGAGGCCATCCGGACAAGATCCGCATACCAAAACCTGTGAGGCCATGCTGGAGCTACCAGCAGAACAAACGAGCATTCCTTCAGAATCTTGGAGATTACTCTTGGAAGAAGAACTAGAGGCGGAAAGATATAGACAGGATGATACTTCCAAGGAAGTGACAATGCATCCACTGCTACCGCTTGAGGATCCCTGGATCTGGACAGATACCTGGGAAGTTTCTTGTTTAGATGAGAGGCCATCAAATCTATTTCTGGAAGGCCCCACATTTGAACAATCTGAAGAAATACCTCTGGGTGAAGAGACCATTCGCCCGGATGTAACGTTTGGCGACTGAGATAATCTGCTTCCCAATTGTCTATACCTGGGATATGAACCGCAGAAACTAGACAGGAGCTGGATTCCGCCCATACCAGAATTCGAGATACTTCTTTCATAGCCAGAGGACTGTGAGTCCCTCCTTGATGATTGATGTATGCCACAGTTGTGACATTGTCTGTCTGAAAACAAATGAACGATTCTCTCTTTAGAAGAGGCCAAGACTGAAGAGCTCTGAAAATTGCACGGAGTTCCAAAATATTGATCGGTAATCTCACCTCCTGAGATTCCCAAACCCCTTGTGCTGTCAGAGACCCCCACACAGCTCCCCAACCTGTAAGACTTGCATCTGTTGAAATTACAATCCAGGTCGGAAGAACAAAAGAAGCCCCCTGAACTAAACGATGGTGATCTGTCCACCACGTCAGAGAGTGTCGTACAATTGGGTTTAAAGATATTAATTGAGATATCTTTGTGTAATCCCTGCACCACTGGTTCAGCATACAGAGCTGAAGAGGCGGCATGTGAAAACGAGCAAAGGGGATCGCGTCCGATGCAGCAGTCATAAGACCTAGAATTTTCATGCATAAGGCTACCGAAGGGAATGATTGTGACTGAAGGTTTCGACAAGCTGATATAAATTTTAGACGTCTCTTGTCTGTCAAAGATAGAGTCATGGACACTGAATCTATCTGAAAACCTAAAAAGGTTACCTGTGGAATCAATGAACCTTTTGGTAAATTGATCCTCCAACCATGATGTTGAAGAAACAACACAAGTCGATTTGTATGAGATTCTGCTAAATGTGAAGACTGAGCAAGTACCAAGATATCGTCCAAATAAGGAAATACCACAATACCCTGTTCTCTGATTACAGACAGAAGGGCACCAAGAACCTTTGTAAAAATTATTGGAGCTGTAGCTAGGCCAAACGGCAGAGCCACAAACTGGTAATGCTTGTCTAGGAAAGAGAATCTCAGAAACTGATAGTGATCTGGATGAATCGGAATATGCAGATATGCATCCTGTAAATCTATTGTAGACATATAATGCCCTTTCTGAACAAAAGGCAGGATAGTCCTTACAGTTACCATTTTGAATGTTGGTATCCTTACATAACGATTCAATATTTTTAGATCCAGAACTGGTCTGAAGGAATTCTCCTTCTTTGGTACAATGAAGAGATTTGAATAAAACCCCAGTCCCTGTTCCAGAACTGGAACTGGCATAATTACTCCAGCCAACTCTAGATCTGAAACACATTTCAGAAATGCTTGAGCCTTCGCTGGGTTTACTGGGACACGGGAAAGAAAAAATCTCTTTGCAGGAGGCCTTATCTTGAAGCCAATTCTGTACCCTTCTGAAACAATGTTCTGAATCCAAAGATTGTGAACGGAATTGATCCAAATTTCTTTGAAAAAACGTAATCTGCCCCCTACCAGCTGAACTGGAATGAGGGCCGCACCTTCATGTGGACTTAGGAGCTGGCTTTGATTTTCTAAAAGGATTGGATTTATTCCAGACTGGAGATGGTTTACAAACTGATACCACTCCTGAGGATGAAGGATCAGGTTTTTGTTCCTTGTTGTGACGAAAGGAACAAAAACGATTATTAGACCTAAATTTACCTTTAGATTTTTTATCCTGTGGTAAAAAAGTTCCTTTCCCTCCAGTAACAGTTGAGATAATAGAATCCAACTGAGAACCAAACAATTTATTACCCTGGAAAGAAAGGGAAAGCAGAGTAGACTTAGAAGACATATCAGCATTCCAAGTTTTAAGCCATAAAGCTCTTCTAGCTAAAATAGCTAGAGACATATACCTGACATCAACTCTAATGATATTAAAGATGGCATCACAAATAAAATTATTAGCATGTTGAAGAAGAATAATAATGCTATGAGAATTATGATCTGTTACTTGTTGCGCTAAAGCTTCTAACCAAAAAGTTGAAGCTGCAGCAACATCCGCTAAAGATATAGCAGGTCTAAGAAGATTACCTGAACACAAGTAAGCTTTTCTTAGAAAAGATTCAATTTTCCTATCTAAAGGATCCTTAAAGGAAGTACCATCTGCCGTAGGAATAGTAGTACGCTTAGCAAGAGTAGAGACAGCCCCATCAACCTTAGGGATTTTGTCCCAAAACTCTAATCTGTCAGATGGCACAGGATATAATTGCTTAAAACGTTTAGAAGGAGTAAATGAATTACCCAAATTATTCCATTCCCTGGAAACTACTTCAGAAATAGCACCAGGGACAGGAAAAACTTCTGGAATAACTACAGGAGATTTAAAAACCTTATCTAAACGTTTAGATTTAGTATCAAGAGGACCAGAATCCTCAATTTCTAATGCAATTAGGACTTCTTTAAGTAAAGAACGAATAAATTCAATTTTAAATAAATATGAAGATTTATCAGCATCAACCTCTGAGACAGAATCCTCTGAACCAGAAGAACCATTATCAGAATCAGAATGATGATGTTCATTTAAAAATTAATCTGAAAAATGAGAAGTTTTAAAAGACTTTTTACGTTTACTAGAAGGAGGAATAACAGACATAGCCTTCTTAATGGATTTAGAAACAAAATCTCTTATGTTATCAGGAACACTCTGAGTATTAGATGTTGACGGAACAGCAACAGGTAATGTAACAGTACTAAAGGAAATATTATCTGCATAAACAAGTTTGTCATGACAAACAGTACAAACAACAGCTGGAGGAACAGATACCATAAGTTTACAGCAGATACACTTAGCTTTGGTAGCTCCAGCACCAGGCAGCGATTTTCCAGAAGTATCTTCTGACTCAGTTTCAACGTGGGACATCTTGCAATATGTAATAGAAAAAACAACATATAAAGCAAAATTGATCAAATTCCTTAAATGACAGTTTCAGGAATGGGAAAAAATGCCAGTGAACAAGCTTCTAGCAATCAGAAGCAATAAATAATGAGACTTAAATAATGTGGAGACAATAGTGACGCCCATATTTTTTTAGCGCCAAAAAAGACGCCCACATTATTTGGCGCCTAAATGCTTTTGGCACCAAAAATGACGCCACATCCGGAACGCCAACACTTTTGGAGCAAAAGAACGTCAAAAATGACGCAACTTCCGGCGACACGTATGACTCCAGAAACATAAAAAAAAAATTGCGCCAAAAAAGTCTGCGCCAAGAATGACGCAATAAAATGAAGCATTTTCAGCCCCCGCGAGCCTAACAGCCCACAGGGAAAAAGTCAAATTTTAAGGTAAGAAAAAAATTGATTTATTCATATGCATTATCCCAAATATGAAACTGACTGTCTGAAATAAGGAATGTTGAACATCCTGAGTCAAGGCAAATAAATGTTTGAATACATATATTTAGAACTTTATAAAAAAGTGCCCAACCATAGCTTAGAGTGTCACAGAAAATAAGACTTACTTACCCCAGGACACTCATCTACATGTTGTAGAAAGCCAAAACCAGTACTGAAACGAAAATCAGCAGAGGTAATGGTATATAAATAAGAGTATATCGTCGATCTGAAAAGGGAGGTAAGAGATGAATCTCTACGACCGATAACAGAGAACCTATGAAATAGACCCTGTAGAAGGAGATCATTGAATTCAAATAGGCAATACTCTCCTCGCATCCCTCTGACATTCACTGCACGCTGAGAGGAAAACCGGGCTCCAACCTGCTGCGGAGCGCATATCAACGTAGAATCTAGCACAAACTTACTTCACCACCTCCATAGGAGGCAAAGTTTGTAAAACTGATTTGTGGGTGAGGTGAGGGGTGTATTTGTAGGCATTTTGAGGTTTGGGAAACTTTGCCCCTCCTGGTAGGAATGTATATCCCATACGTCACTAGCTCATGGACTCTTGCTAATTACATGAAAGAAATACTAATTTGCCTAATAATTCTGCACTCCCTGTAGAGTTACATGTGGGCACATGTGTGCATTACTGAACAATGTAAAAACAATGTCTTTATCTACACTGTGTGTGTATAAATGTATAGTCTTGTCAGCATATGCTGTCTGCATTTATCGATGTGTGGCGGACATGATACGCTACATTGTATCATGTCGTCCGCACTTTAATAAATCTGCCCTATAGTGTTTACATAGTCAGTGTATATATATGTGTGTGTGTGTGTCTGCAGTATGTATATAGTGTATAGCTTATATTTCTGAAGCTTGGAGCATATACTAAACATTTGTACAGTTTGTATCTTTCTGCCTATTTATATCAAATTCTGTGTTTTATGCTATACAAATAAATAGATGCGCTCTGCCATGGTGTAGAGTGCATATCTATTATATATATATATATCTATTTAAACACCTGAGGAAGGGGCATGGAAATGAATGGCGTTGTGTGTAATAGTCTGGAGATAGACTTTCTTGTTTACTATATATATATATAAATATATATATATATATATATATATATATATATATATATATATATATATATATATATATATATATATATTACATATATATATATATATATATATATATATATATATTACATAAGCCTGTGTACCCTTCCCTTGTTTGGATTTGAGAGCTTGCATTGTGTGGCTGTTTTAGGGTCCCTGGTATTGGAAAGGACCTTGACGTGGTACCTGGGCTTGTCCCATTTGGCCAGATGCGGTAACTAACCTTTCCATTTTTGCTTTTAAATCTTAGCTGTGAGCTTGCTAGTGAGTGCAGGGTTTTCTCTGTGTGTTGTATTAATTTGTTATGTAATTTCCCCTATGGTTCTTGCACCCAGACCTGTCTGGGGTTAACTTCCTGTGGCTCTGGGGACAGCACAGCTTCTTGTGAGTGCCACTGAGCACCCAGGGCTGAGCATGTTGCAGGGTCATGGGATGTGTACCCGGTCCATTCTAGGAGAGCAGTCCACTTCCGTGTTTTGTATATTACTGGGGTGATTACATAAGCCTGTGCACCCTTCCCTTGTTCCCAGTTTGTTTGGATTTGAGAGCTTGCATTGTGTGGCTGTTTTAGGGTCCCAGGTATTGGAAAGGACCTTGACGTGGTAACTGGGGTTGTCCCATTTGGCCAGATGCAGTAACTAACCTTTCCATTTTTGCTTTTAAATCTTAGCTGTGAGCTTGCTAGCGAGTGCAGGGTTTTCTCTGTGTTTTATATATATATATATATATATATATATATATATATATATATTATTTTTTAACACCTGGGCGCAGCCTCTTTTAGCCCAATAATGCTTTTCACAGAGTAGAACTTTTCTGAAGTATCAGTCTGATCCTGCTTAACAAGGTTAGTCCAGCCCCAAAACACCTGGCAATCCCTCTCTGAACATGGCAACCCCAGACATTCATTTATGCCTTCATTGGGCCTCATCAGTGAGGTGAAGCCACATTCCTCTAAGCACTTCTGGTTTCCCCTTTTCCCCTTAGCAAGACTAAATACACACATGTACAGCTGACTGTGCGTGTAGGCTGAAACAATCGTCTGGGATTGCCATGTTTCTTGTTCAGAGATGAATTGCCTGGTATTTCGGGGTTGGACTCACATTGTTAGGCAAGATCAGTCTGAAATACTTCAGGAAAGTTTTTCTCTTTGAAAAGCACAGTTGGGCTAAATGAAGCTGCTTTCAGATAATCATTTTTTTTCCTTAAACATTTTTGTATTTATGTGCATGCCATGAGTATGTGTAGTATGTGCACGTACAGCATTTACCAAATGTTTATGGTGTCAAGGTCTCTCTTTTGCTCACACCCATCTCATAACCTCCATTCTTTATTTATCTATACGGCATTGATCAATGAACAGTGAAAAAGCAAACAAAGAAGAAAGGATGAATGATAACAATAAGTGTCATAAACTGTTTAGTTTCCATCTTGTTAAAGAGCTGCACACCCTAAGAATCAGGAGGGGGGAAGTCTGTGCATAGAATGAGTAATAGGGATGGCCAGTGTTAAACCCCAATTTGTCTATCAAAAACCTAAATCTAGTGTTTGTATGTGTTACAGTACCTGTTTTTGCTGCTTGTTGCACAATAACTCATAAGAGGTGCACAGACATTCAAAATCAAGTAGTAACTTGTGCTCTATAGGAAAAAGATTATCTGTGCCCTAGCAGAGTATAAATATACTTGTGCATATGACAGTTTTGTGCATTAGAAAAACGTGTTATAAGTACAAGGGTTATTGTGATTTTTATCCATTGTAGGACACAGATCTAAGTAAGTTGGTTGGTTTAGAACACTTTAAAGTGAGTTAGGCATCAGTAGACTCTATGGATGTGCCATGTAGGTATTTCAGGTGAAGGCTGTATCTGTTTCTAAAACATAAATTCTTGGAATTTAAATAGTTTATGAACGTGCTGAATATGCATGATATATCTCTTTTTGTGAACACTGATGCACCAGAAGAAAGAAAAATTAACAGTGTATGCATAGTAAGGGTCAATATTTTCTAAGACCTAGATTTGGAGTTTGGCGTTAGCCGTGAAAACCAGCGTTAGAGGCTCCTAACGCTGGTTTTAGGCTCCCGCCGGTATTTGGAGTCACTCAAAATAGGGTCTAACGCTCACTTTTCATCCGCGACTTTTCCATACCGCAGATCCCCTTACGTCAATTGCGTATCCTATCTTTTCAATGGGATCTTTCTAACTCCGGTATTTAGAGTCGTGTCTGAAGTGAGCGTTAGACATCTAACGACAAAACTCCAGCCGCAGGAAAAAAGTCAGTAGTTAAGAGCTTTCTGGGCTAACGCCGGTTTATAAAGCTCTTAACTACTGTACTCTAAAGTACACTAACACCCATAAACTACCTATGCACCCCTAAACCGAGGTCCCCCCACATCGCCGACACTCGAATAATTTTTTTTAACCCCTAATCTGCCGACCGCCACCTACGTTATCCTTATGTACCCCTAATCTGCTGCCCCTAACACCGCCGACCCCTGTATTATATTTATTAACCCCTAACCTGCCCCCCACAACGTCGCCTCCACCTACCTACACTTATTAACCCCTAATCTGCCGACCGCAAAGCGCCGCCACCTACGTTATCCTTATGTACCCCTAATCTGCTGCCCCTAACACCGCCGACCCCTATATTATATTTATTAACCCCTAATCTGCCCCCCTCAACGTCGCCTCCACCTGCCTACACTTATTAACCCCTAATCTGCCGACCGCAAAGCGCTGCCACCTACGTTATCCTTATGTACCCCTAATCTGCTGCCCCTAACACCGCCGACCCCTATATTATATTTATTAACCCCTAATCTGCCCCCCTCAACGTCGCCTCCACCTGCCTACACTTATTAACCCCTAATCTGCCGGCCGGACCTGAGCGCTACTATAATAAAGTTATTAACCCCTAATCCGCCTCACTAACCCTATAATAAATAGTATTAACCCCTAATATGCCGACCAGAGCTCACCGCTATTCTAATAAATGTATTAACCCCTAAAGCTAAGTCTAACCCTAACACTAACACCCCCCTAAGTTAAATATAATTTAAATCTAACAAAATAAATTAACTCTTATTAAATAAATTATTTATTTACAGGTACAATCAGATTGAGCTCGCATTCTATTGGCTGATCGGAACAGCCAATAGATTGCAAGCTCAATCTGATTGGCTGATTGAATCAGCCAATCAGATTGAACTTGAATCTGATTGGCTGATTCCATCAGCCAATCAGAATTTTCCTACCTTAATTCCGATTGGCTGATAGAATCCTATCAGCCAATCGGAATTCGAGGGACGCCATCTTGGATGACGTCCCTTAAAGGAACCGTCATTCGTCGTTAGTCCGTCGGGCCAGCAGGATGTTCCGCGTCGGAGGTCTGCAAGATGGATCCGGAAGAAAGAAGATTGAAGATGCCGTTGATAGAAGACTTCATCCGGATCATGGACCTCTTCAGCTCCCGCTTGGATGAAGACTTCATCCGGATCATGGACCTCTTCAGCTCCCGCTTGGATGAAGACTTCAGCCGGATCATGGACCTCTTCAGCCCCCCCGCTTGGGCTTGGATCAGGACATCGGAGGAGCTCTTCTGGACAGATCGTTGAACCCGGTGAGGTGAAGACAAGGTAGGAAGATCTTCAGGGGCTTAGTGTTAGGTTTATTTAAGGGGGGTTTGGGTTAGATTAGGGGTATGTGCGTGGTGGGTTGTAATGTTGGGGGGCTTGGGTATTGTATGTTTTTTTTTACAGGCAAAAGAGCTGAACTTCTTGGGGCATGCCCCGCAAAGGGCCCTGTTCAGGGCTGGTAAGGTAAAAGAGCTTTGAACTTTAGTTATTTAGAATAGGGTAGGGCATTTTTTTATTTTGGGGGGCTTTGTTATTTTATTAGGGGGCTTAGAGTAGGTGTAATTAGTTTAAAATTGTTGTAATATTTTTCTTATGTTTGTAAATATTTTTTTATTTTTTGTAACTTAGTTCTTTTTTATTTTTTGTACTTTAGCAAGTTTATTTAATTGTATTTATTTGTAGGAATTGTATTTAATTAATTTATTGATAGTGTAGTGTTAGGTTAATTGTAGGTAATTGTAGGTAGTTTATTTAATTAATTTATTGATAGTATAGTGTTAGGTTTAATTGTAACTTAGGTTAGGATTTCTTTTACAGGTAAATTTGTAATTATTTTAACTATTTTAGCTATTAAATAGTTCTTAACTATTTAATAGCTATTGTACCTGGTTAAAATAAATACAAAGTTACCTGTAAAATAAATATTAATCCTAAAATAGCTATAATATAATTATAATTTATATTGTAGCTATATTAGGATTTATTTTACAGGTAAGTATTTAGCTTTAAATAGGAATAATTTATTTAATAAGAGTTAATTAATTTCGTTAGATTAAAATTATATTTAACTTAGGGGGGTGTTAGTGTTAGACTTAGCTTTAGGGGTTAATACATTTATTAGAATAGCGGTGAGCTCCGGTCGGCAGATTAGGGGTTAATAATTGAAGTTAGGTGTCGGCGATGTTAGGGAGGGCAGATTAGGGGTTAATACTATTTATTATAGGGTTAGTGAGGCGGATTAGGGGTTAATAACTTTATTATAGTAGCGCTCAGGTCCGCTTGGCAGATTAGGGGTTAATAAGTGTAGGCAGGTGGAGGCGACGTTGTGGGGGGCAGATTAGGGGTTAATAAATATAATATAGGGGTCGGCGATGTTAGGGAAGCAGATTAGGGGTACATAGGGATAATGTAAGTAGCGGCGGTTTACGGAGCGGCAGATTAGGGGTTAATAATAATATGCAGGGGTCAGCAATAGCGGGGGCGGCATATTAGGGGTTAATAAGTGTAAGGTTAGGGGTGTTTAGACTCGGGGTACATGTTAGAGTGTTAAGTGCAGACGTAGGAAGGGTTACCGCATAGCAAACAATGGGGCTGCGTTAGGAGCTGAACGCGGCTTTTTTGCAGGTGTTTGGTTTTTTTTCAGCTCCAACAACTCCATTGTTTCCTATGTGGGAATCGTGCATGAGCACGTTTTTGAGGCTGGCCGCGTCCGTAAGCAACTCTGGTATCGAGAGTTGAAGCTGCGTTAAAAATGCTCTACGCTCCTTTTTTGGAGCCTAACGCAGCCATTCTGTGGACTCTCAATACCAGAGTTATTTTTATGGTGCGGCCAGAAAAAAGCCGGCGTTAGTTTTTCGGGTCGTTACCGACAAAACTCCAAATCTAGCCGTAAATGTTTGTGAAGTATCTCTGAAAGGAATACAGCTGTCATGGTATTTATGAGAACAGATGATGCTTGACATCCACATCTAACACAGGAGGAGAATGTGAGACCCTTAAATCAACTTTATGGGGGGTAGTTATCAAGCCGTCTACTTTACCTGCCTTCGCCAGTTCAATACGCCCGCCTAAACTCGCCTACCATCGCCGCCGCGGACCTGCAAAATTTTGCCTAAGTTATCAATAAAGCTGTCAAAAAGCCGCGCACCAAGTATGGGGCGATGAGCAGCGGACTGTGAGAGTTATCACTCATCGGATCTCGCTGCTCTTTGGCTTTTTCCCAGCTTTATTGCTAGCCTGTCACTAAGCACCCACACTAACTACACTGTTCTACCCCCTATACCGGCACCCCCGGAGCCCCCCGCAACTCAATAAAGTTATTAACCCCTAAACCACCACTCCTAGACCCCGCCGCAATTCTTATTTATGTATTAACCCCTAAACTGCCGCTCCCGGACACCGCCGCAACCTACATTATACCTAGTAACCCCTATCCTGCCCCCCTATACCGTTGCCACCTATAATAAAGTTATTAACCCCTATCCTGACGATCCCGGACCTCGCCGCTACTAAATAAATAGTTTAACCACTAAACCGCTGCTCCCGGACCCCGCCGCAACCTATATTAAACTTATTAACCCCTAATCTGCCCCCCCTACACCGTCGCCACCTATAATAAATGTATTAACCCCTATCCTGCCCCCCCTACACCGCCCTCCACTGTAATAAAATTATTAACCCCTAAACCTAAGTCTAACACTAACCCTAAAACCCCCCTAACTTAAATATTAATTAAATAAATCTAAATAATATTTCTCTTATTAAATAAATTAATCCTATTTAAAACTAAATACTTACCTTTAAAATAAACCCTAATATAGCTACAATATAAATAATAATTATATTGTAGCTATCTTAAGATTTATTTTTATTTTACAGGCATCTTTCAATTTATTTTAACTAGGTACAATAGCTATTAAATAGTTATTAACTATTTAATAGCTACCTAGCTAAAATAAAGAGAAATTTACCTGTAAAATAAAAACTAACCTAAGTTACAATTACACCTAACACTATACTTAAATAAATTATTCCTATTTAAAACTAAATACTTACCTGTAAAATAAACCCTAAGATAGCTGCAATGTAATTAATAATTACATTTTGGCTATTTTAGGATTTATATTTATTTTACAGGTAACTTGGTATTTATTTTAGCTAGTTAGAATAGTTATTAAATAGTTATTAACTATTTAATAACTACCTAGCTAAAAGAAATACAAAATTACCTGTAAAATAAATCCTAACCTAAGTTACAATTAAACCTAACACTACACTATCATTACATTAATTAAATACATTAGCTACAAATAACTACAATTAAATTAAATAAACTAAATAAAATAAAAAAATAAAAAAGCTAAGTTACAAAAAATAAAAAAAATAAGTTACAAACATTTAAAACATATTACAACAATTTTAAGCTACTTACACCTAATCTAAGCCCCCTAATAAAATAACAAAGCCCCCCAAAATAAAAAAATACCCTACCCTATTCTAAATTAAAAAAGTTCAAAGCTCTTTTACCTTACCAGCCCTTAAAAGGGCCTTTTGCGGGCATGCCCCAAAGAATTCAGCTCTTTTGCCTGTAAAAGAAAAATACACCCCCCCAACATTAAAACCCACCACCCACATACCCCTAATCTAACCCAAACCCCCCTTAAATAAACCTAACACTACCCCCCTGAAGATCATCCTACCTTTAGTCGTCTTCAGCCAGCCGACCCACCGATGGAACCGAAGAGGAGATCCGGAGTGGAAGAAGTCATCATACAAGGCGCGCTGAAAAAGTCTTCCATCCGATAGAAGTATTCATCCATGCGGCGTCTTCAATCTTCATCCATCCGGAGCGGAGCCATCTTCAGACGAGCCGACGCGGAGCCATCCTCTTCTTCCCGACGACTACAGACGAATGGATATTCCTTTAAGGGACGTGATCCAATCAGCCAATCAGATTGAGCTTGCATTCTATTGGCTGTTCCGATCAGCCAATAGAATGCGAGCTCAATCTGATTGGCTGATTAGATCACCCAATCGGATTGAACTTCAATCTGATTGGCTGATTCAATCAATCAGATTTTTCCTACCTTAATTCCGATTGGCTGATAGAATCCTATCAGCCAATCGGAATTGAAGGGACGCCATCTTGGATGACGTCCCTTAAAGGAATATCCATTCGTCTGTAGTCGTCGGGAAGAAGAGGATGGCTCTGCGTCGGCTCATCTGAAGATGGCTCCGCTCCACTCTGGATGGATGAAGATTGAAGACGCCGCATGGATGAAGACTTCTATCGGATGGAAGACTTCTTCAGCGCCGCCTGGATGATGACTTCATCGGATGGAAGACTTCTTCAGCGCGCCTTGGATGATGACTTCTTCCGCTCCGGATCTCCTCTTCGGCTCCATCGGTGGGTCGGCTGGCTGAAGATGACTGAAGGTAGGATGATCTTCAGGGGGGTAGTGTTAGGTTTATTTAAGGGGGGTTTGGGTTAGATTAGGGGTATGTGGGTGGTGGGTTTTAATGTTGGGGGCTTGCATTTTTCTTTTACAGGCAAAAGAGCTGAATTCTTTGGGGCATGCCCCGCAAAAGGCCCTTTTAAGGGCTGGCAAGGTAAAAGAGCTTTGAACTTTTTTAATTTAGAATAGGGTAGGGCATTTTTTTATTTTGGGGGGCTTTGTTATTTTATTAGGGGGCTTAGATTAGGTGTAAGTAGCTTAAAATTGTTGTAATATGTTTTAAATGTTTGTAACTTATTTTTTTTATTTTTTGTAACTTAGCTTTTTTTATTTTTTGTACTTTAGTTAGTTTATTTAATTTAATTTAATTGTAGTTATTTGTAGCTAATTTATTTAATTAATGTAATGATAGTGTAGTGTTAGGTTTAATTGTAACTTAGGTTAGGATTTATTTTACAGGTAATTTTGTTAGCTAGGTAGTTATTAAATAGTTAATAACTATTTAATAACTATTCTAACTAGCTAAAATAAATACCAAGTTACCTGTAAAATAAATATAAATCCTAAAATAGCTACAATGTAATTATTAATTACATTGCAGCTATCTTAGGGTTTATTTTACAGGTATTTAGTTTTAAATAGGAATAATTTATTTAAGTATAGTGTAGTGTTAGGTGTAATTGTAACTTAGGTTAGTTTTTATTTTACAGGTAAATTTCTCTTTATTTTAGCTAGGTAGCTATTAAATAGTTAATAACTATTTAATAGCTATTGTACCTAGTTAAAATAAATTGAAATTTGCCTGTAAAATAAAAATAAATCCTAAGATAGCTACAATATAATTATTATTTATATTGTAGCTATATTAGGGTTTATTTTAAAGGTAAGTATTTAGTTTTAAATAGGATTAATTTATTTAATAAGAGAAATATTATTTAGATTTATTTAATTAATATTTAAGTTAGGGGGGTGTTAGGGTTAGGGTTAGACTTAGGTTTAGGGGTTAATAATTTTATTACAGTGGAGGGCGGTGTAGGGGGGCAGGATAGGGGTTAATAACTTTATTATAGGTGGCGACAGTGTAGGGGGGGCAGATTAGGGGTTAATAAGTTTAATATAGGTTGCGGCGGGGTCCGGGAGCGGCGGTTTAGGGGTTAAACTATTTATTTAGTTGCGGCGAGGTCCGGGATAGTCAGGATAGGGGTTAATAACTTTATTATAGAGAGCAACGGTATGGGGGGGCAGGATAGGGGTTAATAGGTATCATGTAGGTGGCGGAGGGGTCTGGGAGCAGCGGTTTAGGGGTTGATACATATATTATAGTTGCGGCGGGGACCGGGAGAGGCGGTTTAGGGGTTAACATATTTATTATAGCTTGCGGTGGGCTCCGGGAGCGGCGGTTTAGGGGTTAATCAGTTTATTAGAGTGGCGGTGGGCTCCGGGAGCGGCGGTTTAGGGGGTAACATATTTAGTATAGCTTGCGGTGGGCTCCGGGAGCGGCGGTTTAGGGGGTAATACATTTATTTAGTTGTGGCGGTGTAGGGGGGACAGATTAGGGGTGTTTAGACTCGGGGTACATGTTAAGGTGTTAGGTGCAGACATTTCCCATAGGAATCAATGGGATGTCAGGCAGCAGCGAACATGAACTTTCGCTATGGTCAGACTCCCATTGATTCCTATGGGATCCGCCGCCTCCAGGGCGGCGGTTTGAAAACCAGGTACGCTGGGCCGGAAAAGTGCCGAGCGTACCTGCTAGTCATTTGATAACTAGCAAAAGTAGTCAGATAGTGCCGCACTTGTGTGCGGAACATCTGGAGTGACGTAAGAATCGATCTGTGTCGGACTGAGTCTGGCAGATCGAAGCTTACGTCACTAAATTCTACTTTTGCCGGTATCTAGGGCTTGATAACTAAGGCGAATCAGCCTCGCCACAAATACGCTGTGGAATTCCAGCGTATTTGAGGTTGACGGCTTGATAACTACCCCCCTATGTGTCCAAAGATTTTAACCCTTTTTACCTAACACTACACAACTCTTTATCAGTTAAGAAGATAACCTTACAATACCCCTATGTGCTGACTATTTAAATTACTGCCTTCAGCATGCAACCTTTACTGAAAGAAATGTTTTTTTCCAAACCTAAAATGCACCAGAAACAGCTAAAACTTAGAGTAATAGTAATGGCATTTTTATTAATTGTTAGCTAGTGCTTATTCACTGATAAGAAATCAGTTGTCTTCTTCTAATCATCTGGTTGCATAAAGTATAAATGATAAGTAATATTGCAGCATTCATTTATGCTATCATTATGAGCTACAGAGATGCTTTCTGAGACCATCATTTATAGCTGTTATAATTCAGTGTACCAGTACATAGTGTGACTGCCACAGCTGATAAAAAGAATTTGTATCATATACTCTTTTTCATTAACAAGGACTCTGAGCAAACAAAGGGATAGATTTGGGAGTAGGGTGCCAGTTTAGGCTCATGTGTGTCATGTCATTTAGCCATGGGACATATGTGGTAAGTATAAAAAATGTGAAGCAAGGCTCTGTGTAATTGTGAGTGGTTTAATCCTAGATTTTGTATGAGACTGGGAAAAGTCATATTTTTTACAAGGTCCCTGTAGATGAAAATGAATTGAATCCTCACGCCACTAAATAACACCTCCTGACCAGCAGGACAGTTCTGATTACTCTTTTCACAGTTTTCTTGTACACAAACTAGATTGGCAGCAGAGATACAATGCTTTCTTTCTCTGTGCAGTGTAATTGGTTCATCACACAAGACAGCTACCACTTGCCAACCAAGATCATATTCCTGAACGCACTGGATCCACCAAATATCGGTAAGACAGACTGACCATTCCCTGTGAGGCAAAGAGAAAATAAAATAAATATATGGAAGAATAGAAAAATACGGTATGTGAAGGGTCACGTAAAGTTCTAAAAAGTTAGAGACTTCAGTCATTTCTTATTCATGCATTAGAGTTTAATCACTATATTGAATAAGATCAACATACAAAATAAATGTTTGAAAATAATTAAAAGTTGTCTTTTTATAGGTAAAAGTTGCAGTGTTTTGTAAACCAAGGACACACTCCATGAGCTATATATATCAAGCAATAGCTGTGCATTATGCAGTAAATTCCATGGAATACACTCCAGCTTCTGGAGATAGAAAAAAATAACCCCTACAAATAGATAAAACATGCAAAATAAATAATAAAAATGCACAGCCATGTTTATTGAAATGTTGATTCCCTTTAAGAGATAGCAAGTAAGGAATAGCGTATGAAGAAAATAATAGGAAAGGGGAGAAAATGAATGAAGATTTGAAGAAAAAAAAACAATGTGTAGTTAACCATACAGTGAACATAAAAAAATGAAGAGGCTCTAATTTGTTATATGCAAGCAACAGTGCAATAATAAAATGAGCCCTGAAAAATACATATTTAAAATCAGCTCCAGAGCTGCAATGCACTACTGGGAGCTAGCTGAACACATCTTGTGAGCCAATGACATCTCCATCAATCACCAGCTATCTCCCAGTAGTGCACTGATGCTCCTGAGTTTGATACTAAGGGGTAGATTTATGTAGATGTGAATGGAGCTGTTTCCATGTGGTCTGCAGGGGGCGGCATTGCACAAGCATTTCACTAGGAATGCTTGTGCAATGATAAATGCTGACACTTGATAAATCGGCCCCTAAAAGTACATTCAAGCCTCTTACATCACATGCCCTACCTGAAGCATAAATGTTTAAAGGGACACTGAACCCATATTTTTTCTTTCATGATTCAGATAGAGCATGACATTTTAATCAACTTTCTAATTTACTCCTATTATCAATTTTTCTTCATTATCTTGCTATCTTTATTTTAAAAGCAGGAAAGTTAATCTTAGCAGCCAGCCCATTTTAGGTTCAGCACCATGGATAGTGCTTGCTTATTGGAGGCTTACATTTACCCACCAATAAGCAAGCATAACCCAGGTTCTCAACCAAAAATGGGCCAGCTCCTATGAATCACATTCCTGCTTTTTATATAAAGATAGCAAGAGAACAAAGAAAAATTGATAATAGGAGTAAATTAGAAAGTTGCTTAAAATGTAATGCTCTACCTGAATCATGAAATAAAAAATTTGGGTTTAGTGTCCCTTTAATTTTGACTTTCATGTCCCTTAAAATAATGAAAAAAAATCAGTGATAAGCATAGATGAGAAAGATTATGATCTACAAAAAGAGAATAGAAAATGATTTGGGAGAGGCAGGATTTAAGATAGTAAACCTGCATATAGGGGGACATAAGAGCACAGGGAAGAGAATTAAATGGTGGTAGAAAAAAATACTGGTTATTTGAAAAACAGGATTGATGTAGACAGTATGAAGGTAGAATATATAATATGAACAGCGATAACGTATAAAGGGATGAAGATGAAGACAAAGGTTTAAGAAAAAGAGATTAGCAATGTGTTACAGCATTGCTCAATAGCATATTGTAACATGTTTTACCGTGAGTAGGAGAAGCAACCCCATCATGACGCCAAGCATAATATACAGTTCCTGCGTTAAACCTGCAGCCCACAAGGGCCCAAGAATTGTAGCCAATCCTCCCACTGAGCGCCGTAGGCCATGGCTGAAACCTGCAAAAGTCACATAACATTGTATTAGACTGCCTATGACAAACTTTGTATCAAGAAATGTAGCGGTTAAGTTGCAAGATGCCCAAACGCAAGTGTCTGTTTAATACCAGAAAGATGGTTATTTAAACAAGTTAAATATATGACTTCTAAGCTTACCATATCCCGGAAGTAAAGTAGACACAAAGAAGAAACTACAGTCTCCTGATTTAGTATCTGTTGATTCTACTTTTGGAAGAAAAGAATAACTTGTTCACAGCCTTATTCTAATGAAAAGTCAAGAAAAGAAACTTGCAAGACAGAGAAAAAAGCTCATAGACCCTTCTAGCTGAAGTAATTGTCGAAAAAAAACAACCTTCTAGGACAAAAGCTTAAGGTCTAATTTATGCAAAGGTTCAAATGGAGAGGATTAAAAAACATTTTAAAATCAGATTAAGGGGTAGATTTAATAAAGGGTGAGCAAACATGATTCCCTGTAGCGAATCATGTCCGCACGACCTCGTTAAATACAGACAGCATACGCCGTCGGTATTTAACATTGCACAAGCATTTCTGGTGAAATGCTTGTGTGCCGCCCCCTGCACATTCGCAGCCAATCGGGGGTGTCAATCATCCCGATCGGATCGGGATGATTGCAGTCCGTCACCTAAAAGGTGGCGGACAAGTTAAGAAGCAGCCGTCCTAAGACTCCAATTTTGGAGTAACTGGTCAAATTACTGGCCTAATCCTAATTAATGCCTGTACAAAAGTTTGAATATCAGGAATCTTGGCAATCTTTAATACAATTGTTACCACTGTGATTACCTTGTATGCAAGCCTCTGCAGACTGTCCCATTACCTCAGTTCTTTTTACAGACTTGCATTTTAGTCAATCAGTGATGACTCATGAATAACTCCACATGAGTGAGCACAGTGCTATCTATATGGCACACATGAACTATCAATGTCTGGCTGTGAAAAACTAATAAAATGCACTGACATAAGAGGTGATCTGTAGTGGCTTAGAAACAGGTATATAGTTAGTGGTTAAGAGGTTATAAATTAATATAACAATGTTGGTTGTGCAAAGCAAGCGGGAAGTGGGTATTAAAGGCATTATGTACAGTATCTTTTAAACAATAAAAAATGAAGTAGTCTGTCCCTTTAAACACTAATTGCATAACGGAGAAGAACACCTTGCAACATATTTAAGTATCTAATCCATTTAAAAAAACATCTGAATATTTTTCCCATACTCATCATAATGTCCCTCTTAGGCAAGATATACAGCCCTAATCTGTAAATTATTCACAATGTTGCAGTCGTAATAAAAGTTATCATACTTCACGGAAGCCTTAACCTTGAATATTTCATATGAGGAGTTATATAAACTGAAACAAAACTACCAATTTGAATGGTAGGTAGATAATATTAAGCACTTGTGGGTGCAATTAGGCTTCCGATCTCAATAAAGTTATCCAAGCTAACTTTGACCCACTTATGGTTGAAATCAAGGCTCTACTCAGTAGATGGAACTACAAAGAGATTTCGTGGATGGGGCATATTCCCACTTTAAAGATGACTATCCTTCCCAAACTAGGGTTCCCGAATATTTTCTTATATCATGAAGCCACACGGCTCACACATATATAGTAATACAGTTGAACCTCCTGGATGGTATGGTATAGAGATGGCAGTGCTGCCTATGGGTTTAACCTTAAGAGATATGTGGATACCTAAACACAGACTATCACCAATGATATAGTACTTGGGAACTGTAAAACCTGGCATTCTTTGAGAAATCATAGGGAAGTTGCACCACATCCGTCTACAATTCATGGCTTGATGGGTCTTTTCATGGGTCTACCTAACATTCACACCAAAGACTGGATAGACTTGAATATGTGCTATGTGGAGAACCTTTAGATTGGAAATGAGCTTGCATCTCCAAATCAAATAATCACCTCTATAGAAAATGCCCCTAAATGATCACTGGTTGAATGAACTAGAATCCTAAGCTTTGTACAATCATGGGGATTTGGCAGACAACAGATACGATTACCAATTAACTGGGAAAGATGTGAGAAAGCTGGGGGATGACTAATTAAACAATTGAGTCGACAATTAACTATATGCTCATTCTAGCTGACTACTGTGAAGAGATCCCTTGGCAGATTAAAACATGGGAAATGGAACTACAATGCCAGTTTGAAACTCTAGCACTTGAGAAGGCTATCCTGGTGACCAAGAAATCCATACACTCCATCACATTCTTAGCGAAAATTATTTCCAGCGACTTTGCCGACCTGCTGGCATAATTGTGGAGAGCTAGATACAGACCTTTACATCTAGTAGGATTGTCTAAAACTCCAGCATGGATCTTCAGATTCAGGTGAAACCATCTTTCGCACTGTTTCATATTGGAATACATAAGATTCCTGGCCTCCATAGGACACTTACTGTGCCCGTCCTAGCTGCAACCAAAATGTGCATAGTGAGAGGCTGAAAGATGACAGAGGCACCTAGCATCCATAAATTAGACAAACACTAGACTATATAGCCACTATGGAAAAGGGTTACTATAATTCCACAGGGATTATAGATAAATATTGGCTCCTGTGGGATCCCTGGATCCAACATAACCAAGAACAGGCAGCCTATTCAGGAAATAATAATTAGCCATCTTTCTTCTCAATTCTCCCCACCTTCCCCCACCTGCCTTTTTTCTTTTCCCCTGTGTGGCAGGATACCTGTGTCAAGCAACTCTTTTCCCAATATTCTAGATATAGAAACCAAGCTATGAGGATTTATAATACTGGTTGCTAGATTTAGGGTCTGAGGGTGAGACATGTTAACTCTCTATTTGATTGTATTACTGGTTGAGATTTTGTTATCTTTAAATAAGAACACGATGAACAAACACAAAAGTATTTTTTATTTTATTGTTACAGCATAGACAATCTTGTATATCTCTTGGTGTATTTCAGATGCTAATGTAATGAAACATGCATCTTTTTCTGTAATTTCTACTGTAAATCTTCAATAGAAATCTTTTTGAAAGAAAAAGAAAATACCATACTTCCCTGTCAGTTAAATATATTTTTTTGTGGATTTGCTACCCCTTTTTAGTGTCTTTTTTCCACTTCTCTCCTTGTCTCCTGCTCTTTTTGAGCACACAAGTGACTCTGTTCTGTCCCATCTCTGTAGCTTCTGTGTTTGCCAGCTGGAGTCCTTTATTCATTCTACTCTCTTCAACCATTTCTGCGCCTCTCTGTTCTGCTGCATGTAAAGGTATGTGAAGCTAAGATAACTGATGTTACGTAATAGGTATAACAGGGCTGTCCAACCTATGGCCACAAAGTGACACAACAGAGATTGTGTCCTTATACTTTCCAAAGTGCTCCTCCACCTCACAGCATTTTAGTCCTGTCTCATTTACATTCTTAGACTATCCGATGAATGTGTTTCTGATTCTGTGTGTATCTGTAGCATTGTGGCATTTATCTTTTAGAAATATCGCTTTTTTGCTAAAGTTAGTTTATAGCAGTATATCATTTTAATAAAGTGGCTAAAGTGTGTTTGCTGGCTGTGCAGGTTAAAGGGACATTCTAATTGAAAAATGATATGTTCTGATTTGTCAGCCAATGAGGAGTGACAATCCCTTTTAGGGTTTTCAGCTGTCCAACACAATAAAAATGGACAATCTCTAGGTGTTTGAGCACAATGGTAGATGGGATCAAAAAATTCATTTTTTTTAGTCCATGGCTGCCAGTATCATTCAAATCAACCATTGTATCTCTTGAGCTGTGACACTACACATTAACAGTAATGATTTGACACACTTTACTGTCAATCATTTCTTTCTGCTCCATATTTATAATGCATTGAGACATATGTGGCTTTTTAATTTAACTAAAATCAATGGACTTAAAAATAAATATATATATATTGCTTGGACATTTAAGTGCCCAGTATATTTTTTTAAAGATTTTACTGAACAGCCTGCTAAAATACTGGATTGTTGCAACCCTAATCACTGGTTGAGTTATGTAAGGAATCTGCAAAGCAATGAGCACTTAACATTTGTGTTTAACCTCTTTGTGGGCATTTTTTTTATTAATCATAATATTTCTATAAATGAAAACTGTTAATCTGTTTATTAAGGCCCACAAGTGAATGTAATCTAGCCTAAAATAGGTAGGTCTACAGGTGGTTTGTATTAATAGAGGAAAACCGGACAAGCAATAAACATAATGCACTACAGTTGGGAGTTTTTTAAACAAAAAAAAGTTGCAAAATTGTTTTTGCTTAAAAGGACACTAAAAGCTGTCATTTTATTTTTTTAGCATTTTACTATTTTAATGAGCCTCTTGATGACCTACTAATTTTAACCCTGTATGTGAATATATCCATTACTTCCCCAGGGACCCACCTGGCTAATGCTTTTTTTTTTACTTTATGCAATCTGGAGGGATAGCCAATCAGCAGCCATACTGATCATTCCATCAGGCTGCATTGGAAGACGTGTTTGCTTATTCTAAATGGTTTGGGTGGCACAGCGGCTAGATGGCTGTACCATACGGCAACAGAACATTAAAAAAAAAAATTGCTGGATGAGTGGCCGGTAAACCTGCTGATAAGAAAATATGGAGTTAAATGTCAGTAAGAAATGTCACAATTGTAGAACACCCATTAACAGGCTCATTAAATCATAGTAAGTAAAACGCTATAAATAAACCGCTTTTAGTTTCTCTGTAAACTATAACTCCAAACACAAAGTTAAACACTGTAAACCAGGTAACCAAGAAAAAGGCTTTGACAGATTTTACAAATGTCATCAGGGTTCATAGTTACACAGCAGCCGGCTCAACAATAAACAAAGAATAAGTACATAGTAACATAATAACATTGTAGATGAGGTTGGAAAAAAAGACAGAGGTCCATCAAGTTCAACCTATACAATTCTTAATATACTTACAATAAAAGCTCTAGTTGATCTTTAATTAATCCTATTAAAAAGGTGACCCATTTAACACTGGCAATTATATCAATGAATTCTATTTTGAGCTAGAAATGCATCTAAACCATTTTTAAATGTATCTAAGGTATTGGCACTACCTCCTTGGGTAATGAGTTCCACAATTTAATTGCTCTTACGTTGCTGGAGATTAAATCTCATTTGCTCCAGCCTTAAATTGTGACCTATTGTCATAAACAATTTTCATGGAATAAACAGAGCTTCTACCATCTATGTATATGGGCCTTGAATATACTGGGCCCCATCCGATATGCAGTGTCGCCCGCAAAAGCCGGCAACGCCGTTCTTTGCGCAAGTTCGGTATCACATATACGGCGTAGCATACAAGTTACGCGTGTATATTTCACCCTTCGGCCGTATTTTTTTTACCCATAGACTAACATAGAACTACGCGCAATTTGGTATCCAATATACAGTGTAAGGACTTACACGCGCAGATTTCAGAAGATCTACTCCATTCTCATCTCGCCACAAATTGCAGGCGCAGGAATCCTTGCACTGACTAAAAAACCAACGTAACTCCCTGGAAGCCTTAACAAACACATACATTTAAGCAGCATCTCAAGGTTAAAGGGACAGTATACTATGATATTGCTTTTTTAAGGTTTATTTGTGTATTTGAAATAGTTTCAAGCCTCAACATAATCAAATGGATTGAGCTTGTAGGTACTTTATCACATTGTGGACATATACTTGCTTATTTACTTTCAATTGTATTACCTTCATCTCTTTAGAACCCACTGGAGTGTAATTTATTCTAATGCTAACACAGCTTGGCACTGATGCCAAAATATATAAAGGGACAGCCAAGTCCAAAGAAAACCTTCTTCTTTAAATAGGGCATGTTATTTCAAACTACTTTCAGATTTAATTAGAACACTTGCTTTGTTCCCTTGGTATTCTTAGTTGAAAGCAAAACCTAGGATGGCTCATATGATCATTTCTAAGACCTTCTTGAAGGCTGCCTCTTTGCAATTGTGTCAAACCAATCACAGACACTACACCCTCTCACCTGCAGACTTAAAACACCTGATAATGCCCACCCTATCAGTAACATCACTACTATATATACCAATGTGTCAATTTATATTGGATGTGAGATACATTGATTTACATCTTAGAAGTGAATATTACTATATGTACCCTTCAGAAACAACTATTGTGGATGTGAGTTATAGTACAAGAATATGTCAAACAGGATAATATTACCTTTTTTGGGCCATTTCCACACAGGCCTTATTATATGTTTTAACAATATTAGTGTACTAAAACACACCTCACATGGATGTGGATGACAATTATATGGTAAATAACAGAGGACAAGATTTATGGTGAACTATAAGAATATTTCTTTCTTTTTTGGCTTCTTGTATGAGGGAGCTGAGGTGGCTGTAGTGGATTTCCTTGTTCTCCTGGTTTGAGAAGGTTTGAGAAGATTCTTCTCAAGTTTCTGCTGGTGTGCTGGCCACAGATGATAGGCTGGAGGCAGTGTCCTGCTGGTGTGTAAAGTGCTCAACCAACACACCCAAGAGTTGATTTTGTTCTCGCCATCTATTGTCCATTTGCATCTGCAAATCAGACAGAATTCGCATCACCTGGGATTGGTTATGAACACTTGCACTTAATGATACTGCTATGTCCCTCTGTAGCTCTATGCTACATTGTTGTCTCCTCTGTTGGCTCCTGAAGTACCTCTCTTAGCCTCTTTGTATATTCTCCGTGCTTGTTATGAGCCTCCTCTGGAGTGCAATGTTTTCCTCACCCAGGGGTGAATACAATGCATCCACAGGCTCTTGAGCAGCAGGGCTTCTTGGTGCTTGAGGTGCAGGTTCAGCTGCATCTGTTGGTGCTTGAGGTGCAGGTTCAGCTGCATCTGGTGGTGCTTGAGGTGCAGGTTCAGCTACATCTGGTGGTGCTTGAGGTGCAGGTTCAGCTACATCTGGTGGTGCTTGAGGTGCAGGTTCAGCTACATCTGGTGGTGCTTGAGGTGCAGGTTCAGCTGCATCTGCTGCTTCTTGAGTACTTTCAGCTATATGTTCTTCTGCAGATGGTGGAGCTCTTCCAAGTGAAGAGGATGGTGGTGCTCTCCCAAGTGAAGAGGATGGTGGTGCTCTCCCAAGTGAAGAGGATGGTGGAGCTCTCCCAAGTGAAGAGGTTGGTGGAGCTCTCCCAAGTGAAGAGGATGGTGGAGCTCTCAGGGTGAATTGATAGTCCCACTGGTGACCAGTGTGTGACCACTCAGCCTGTCCAGTTGGCACTTCTTGTGACATAGCCTGTGTGTAAAAGCCATGACTGCCCTGAGATTGTGTTGGGGGGGGGGGGGGGAAATAAATGGACCCTTTGTGGCTGTCTTGGCTCCCCCTCAAATCCAAAAGAAGAATATTCCTCTGGCCAGGAATCTTGCCAGGGGTCATATGGCAATGGTGGTGGCATCACTTCCGGGTCCTCAACTGAAGCCATCCAACCCTGCTCATGCCTGGGAGCATAATGTTCACATGGTTGCCTGAAGACTGGTGGTGGTGGTGGAGGTGGCTGCATACCTGTGACTGGTGGTTGTGGTGGAGGTGGCTGCATGCCTGTGACTGGTGGTGGTGGAGGTGGCAGCATGCCTGTTTGCATCCTGGTGACAGGAGGTTCTGTGGAGGAGTCAAATGATGAGAGGGATTAGTGCAGTGATATATATGTCCATGTGGGCATACAATGTACATTGATACATGCTAGGGCCTATACTCATTTTCATGTCCGACCCTATAACATGCATGTGCACATTGTGATTTGTGATATGAGGGATTTTAATCTGCACAGTATACAGGTATGTGTTTCATACAATAGTTATGTATACACGTCAATGATGGAAAAAATGTGTTCTTTAAGTGACACTATGGTCACACAATTTACTTTAGCCTGATGTAGGCACAGAACCTGCTTTCTGAGCTAAAAGTATTGTGATGGTTATAGTGTCCATTTCCTGAAAACTCTACATGTGGCTTGTGGCCTGTGTTACTCTAAGACATGTTAGTATTGCACTATTCCACCTCATATCATGCATTGCATTGTGTTAAGTAGCATTAATGTTAAATATAATTGTAGATGTTTTTGTTAGTAGGCCAAATACCGTGCTCCTCAGTGTGTACATGAATGTGCGACATTAAAGGATGTTATATCTCAAATACATATCATACTAGTGTGTGGGATGTTACTCACCAGCATGATGTGCTGTGGTTGCAGCCCCTGAGTCTCGAGCCCCTGGAAGTCCACGGACTGCTGTGATACTCAGGGACCTGCGTATCATCTCCTGCCAGGTGTTGTATTATGTGTCCAGGGGTGGACCACCGCCTGCTCCCCTCTGGTGCATGGCTTCCTGCCCCATCTTCTCTTTCACCCGCCTCTTACAGTCATTCCACCTTTTTTTAAGGCCCTCAACAATCCTCCTCTGCGGGGCCGCACTGTTGACGGCATCCTCTACTGCCAACCATGCTGTTTTACGCCTTTTGGCAATGCCTTTGCCCTTCTCCTGGCCAAAGAGGGCACTGTGATTGTCCATGATGGCCTGGACTAGGGCAACATTCTCATCGAATGAGAAGTTTGGACATCTCATCCTCTCATCCTCTGTGGACACCTGGCTTGCTGCCTGTGATGTCCCTGGTGTAGGTTCCTCCCTATCCTCTCCCTCCTCCCCCTTTTCTGTCCTCATGTGCACCCTCTGTCCCTCTTCTAGATGTGCCTGGTCTCTGGGGCTCTCAGGCATCTCCCCTCCCATCATCCCTTCTAGCTCTCCCTCTCCCCATTCCACTTACTCCCTGACGGGGACCCCGCTGCTCCTCCTGTCCTCTACAATACTCCTCTCCCTGCCACTCCTCTCCCCTCCTCCCCTCCGCCCAACCTCTCCCTGCCATCCTCACACTACATACACTTACACTCACTTCCAGTTCAATCACACACAATCACAACCAAACACTCAGCCTATCTCACTGTAAAATTGAAATAAAATGTGTGAGGTGTTAGAAAAAAAAGTGTTGTGTATTTTCTATATATATATGTATGCAATATGTGTGCAATATGTAAAAATATGTGTAAGTGTACAAGCTTATACAACCAACAATGCAACCTAACTAACTCCTTTGTTTGCACCTCTCTCTCTACTCTCACTAATCCTCCACTCCTCTGTAGTGTGCTGTAGCTCAACGAACCATCCGAACACACTGAAGAAAATGGCGACTGTGCATGGGTTTATATATGACTTTTGAATAGCGTAATTACGTGGCGCATTTTTAGATGGAGTCGCGGTTGATTTTTATGAGTGTTGGCCTAATTTGCATAAAACTACTTTTTATCGAGAGTTTTTGTGGACATAATACAGGCGTAAGTTACTTATGACGAGTAAAATGTGTATTTGCCCACTTTTTGGACAGAATACAATATAGTTCAAAAGACAGTTCATGTGTGGATAGAGAGTTCATATGGAGACTCAAATAAAATCCAGAGTCCAGATAAAAAGCGACCAGGCATATCCAGGAATCCTGCAGTGAGACAGGGAATCCTTGTCAACAGTATGACCAAGAGTAAAAACTCAAGGTGCAAATAGGTACTTACACCATATATTATAAGGAAGGCCTCACTTAGATGTTCCACAGTGCGGTCCTGCATTTGGTATGCAACAATCAGAGTAGTGTTATGGAACTTTAGATGCTCTGGATCTCTCTGTTCGATACTGCCGCCACTGAAACTAGAGCGAACAAACTACGGAAGCCCCAGAAGAGCAAAATTAGAGCAACGCGTTTCGGCAGGATTTAAATAGAACATTGGGGCGCCTCATGTGATGTATCGTCAGATGTAAACACAATTAATTTAAAAGATAGCCAAATGGGTACTCACATACTCCAAGAACACACTGATGTGTTAGTAGGGACAGGCTGCAGATTATTACAGGTGTGACAGCTCACCCAATCAGTCACGCTCTCAATGATGTGGTGCTGGAGAATTACAGGAAACACAGGAAAGGAGCACTACATGTGCAGACCATTAAGAGTATAAACAGCAAAAATTGTACTGGATATAAAATGGGTACTCACATGCTCCAAAAGCACACCAATGTGCTGGTGGGAACAGGCTGAAGATTTAGGCAGGTGTGGCAGCTCACCTCAAGGCACAATCTCAAATGCTGTGAGGTAGTAGATCCAATTTTCCAAAGTAAACTTGTACCAAATGTTAGGGATATCTCTTGTAAAGGATGTCAGGCAGAAAGTAGGTAGAGTGATCCACTTGCAGATGAATTAAAAAATATGATTTATTAAAAACACAAAAATAAAATACAACAACACATAGGTTTTTTGTGGCAAGTGGACCAAGGGGTTAACAGTGTGGACCCCAATATTTGCAACGCGTTTCTCGGTTAGCTAACCGTTTCATCAGGCATATAATAATTTTCAAACCTACCTCTGCCTTTTATCACATCAATTTTTAACACATCAGTGTGTTCTTGGAGTATGTGAGTACCCATTTGGCTATCTTTTAAATTAATTGTGTTTACATCTGACGATACATCACATGAGGCGCCCCTCTGTTCTTTTCCTTTTTGTATAGTATCACCTGGACCTGCCAGTGAGGAGGAGGCAGCCACCACTTGAAAAGCAGCTTATACCTTTCCAAGGACATTATACTTTGTTTTATATGCCAATGGTGTTCTAAGACTCATTCCAATTTGTATATAAGATTTATTTCTGTTTGTTTTATACTGCTTATTATAGACGTGTCAATCCGACACTATTTTACCTTTCATATAGCATATTGTAGCGCCCCCTTGTGTGACTAGGTCACACTGTTTGTATATATATTTATATAGAACATACAATTTTAAACAATTTTCCAATTAACTTCTATTATCAACACATCTAGTTAGCCAGTCACAAGAGACAAATGTGTGCAGGCACCAATCAGCAGCTATCTCCCACAAGTGTAGGATATGTGCGTATTCTTTTTCAATAAGGGATACCAAGAGAATGACACAGATTTGAAAATAGAAGTGAATTTAAAAATATATTTAAATTACATGCTCTATCTGAATCTTGCAACTTTATTTTTGACTTTCCTATCCCTTTAACATTCTCCATTCCCCTTATTAGTTTATATGAGTGTAACACTATTTAAGTTACTTTTTTTAAGCCTGTAATGTCTTTTTTAGAGATTGGTCCCCAGAACTGCACTCCATACTCAAGGTGAGGTCTTACCATGAATTTATATTGTGACAGAATTATGTTTTTCTCCCTTGCATCATTGCCTCTTTTAATACATTCTAGTATCTTATTAGCTTTATAAGTCACTGCCCTGCATTGTATCCACCATCTTTAGCTTGCTATCTAAGTACTCCCAAATCTCTTTCCTCCTCTGTTTTGCTAAGTATATTCCCCTTTAAATAATAGGTTGCCTGCTTATTCTTACTTCCAAAATGTAGAACCTTGCATTTTGCAGTATTGAATCTCATTTACCTTCTAATTTTTCTAATTTTTGTAAATCCCCTTGTAATTTAATCCTGCTTTGACCTAATGACCTTACACAACTTTGTATCATCTGCAAATAGAGATGTTGCTATTTAATCCTTGCTCTAAGTCATTATTAAAAATATTAAAAAAGCTATCGGCGACATTACGAGTTTCGCGTTAGAGGCTATGCGGTGCTAACGAGCAGTTTTCTCTCACCGCTTATTTACATACAGTGCTGGTATTATGAGTTTTCAGAAACCCGTCGTTAAAAGACAAAAAGTGAGCGTAGAGCAAAATTTTGCTCCAAATCTCACTTCAATACCAGCGCTTCTTAAGTCAGCGGTGAGCTGGTGTAACGTGCTCGTGTACGATTTCCCCACAGAAATCAACGTGGAGAGCCGACTGAAAAAAGTCTAACACCTGCAAAAAAGCAGCGTATAACTCTGTAACGCAGCCCCATTTTTTCCTATGGGGAAATACATTTTATGTCTACACCTAACACCCTAACATGAACCCCGAGTCTAAACACCCATAATATTACACTTATTAACCCCTAATCTGCTGCCCCCGACATCGTCGCCACCTGCATTATATTAGTAACCCCTATTCTGCCGCTCCGGACACTGCCGCCACCTACATTATACTAATGAACCCCTAATCTACTGCCCCAAACTTTGCCGAACCCTACATTATATTTATTAACCCCTAATCTGCAGCCCCCGATGTCGCCGCCACTATATTAGACCCACTAACTTAAATATAAATTAAATAAATCTAAATAAAATTACTATCATTAACTATATTATTCCTATTTAAAACTAAATACTTACCTATAAAATAAATCCTAAGCTAGCTACAATATAACTAATAGTTACATTGTATCTAGCTTAGGGTTTATTTTTATTTTACAGGCAAGTTTGTATTTATCTTAACTAGGTAGAATAGTTATTAACTATTTAATAACTACCTAGCTAAAATAAATACAAAAGTACCTGTAAAATAAAACCAAACCTAAGTTACACTAACACCTAACACTACACCATAATTAAATATATTAAATACAATTACCTAAATTAAATTAGCTAAAGTACAAAAAAACTAAATTTATGCTAATCTGATCAATTTCTTTCTTTTGCGATGTACCGAGTCCACGGATTCATCCTAACTTGTGGGATATTGTCCTTCCTGACAGGAAGTAGAGAGCACCACAGCAGAGCTGTCTATATAGCTCCCCCCTTAACTCCACCCCCAGTCATTTGACCGAAGGCCAAGGAAGAAAAGGAGAAACTATAAGGTGCAGAGGTGACTGAAGTTTACATAAAATATACTATCTGACTTGAATAGACAGGGCGGGCCGTGGACTCGGTACATCGCAAAAGAAAGAAATTTATCAGGTAAGCATAAATTTTGTTTTCTTTTGCAAGATGTACCGAGTCCACGGATTCTTCCTAACTTGTGGGATACCAATACCAAAGCTTTAGGACACGGATGAAGGGAGGAACAAGACAGGAACCTAAACAGAAGGCACCACTGCTTGCAAAACCTTTCTCCCAAAAATAGCCTCCGAAGAAGCAAAAGTATCAAATTTGTAAAATTTGGAAAAGGTATGAAGCGAAGACCAAGTCGCAGCCTTACAAATCTGTTCAACAGAAGCATAATTTTTAAAAGCCCATGTGGAAGCCACCGCTCTAGTGGAGTGAGCTGTAATTCTTTCAGGAGGCTGCTGTCCAGCAGTCTCATAAGCCAAACGGATGATGCTTTTCAGCCAAAAGGAAAGAGAGGTAGCCGTAGCCTTTTGACCTCTGCGCTTTCCAGCATAGACAACAAACAAAGAAGATGATTGGCGAAAATCTTTGGTTGCCTGCAAATAAAACTTCAAAGCACAAACCACATCCAAGTTGTGCAACAGACGTTCTTTCTTAGAAGAAGGATTAGGATACAGAGAAGGAACAACAATTTCTTGATTGATATTCCTGTTAGAAACAACCTTAGGGAGGAACCAAGGTTTGGTACGCAAAACCACCTTATCAGCATGGAAAACAAGATAAGGTGAGTCGCATTATAATGCAGATAGTTCAGAAACTCTTCGAGCTGAAGAGATAGCAACTAGAAACAGAACTTTCCAAGATAGCAGCTTAATATATATGGAATGCATGGGTTCAAACCCCCTAAAGAACATTAAGAACTAAATTTAGACTCCATGGCAGAGCAACAGGTTTAAACACAGGCTTGATTCTAACTAAAGCCTGACAAAAAGCCTGAACGTCATCAGCCAGACGCTTGTGCAATAGGATAGACAAAGCAGATATCTGCCCCTTTAGGGAACTAGCTGACAATCCTTTTTCCAATCCTTCTTGAAGAAAGGACAAAATCCTAGGAATCCTGATCTTACTCCATGAGTAGCCTTTGGATTTGCACCAAAAAAGATATTTACGCCATATCTTATGATGGATTTTCCTGGTGACAGGCTTTCGAGCCTGAATCAAGGTATCTATGACCGACTCAGAGAAACACCGCTTTGATAAAATCAAGCGTTCAATCTCCAAGCAGTCAGTTGCAGAGAAAGTAGATTTGGATGCTTGAACGGACCTTGAATTAGAAGGTCCCGTCGCAGTGGCAGAGTCCATGGTGGTAGAGATGACATGTCCACCAGGTCTGCATACTAAGTCCTGCGTGGCCACGCAGGTGCTATCAAAATCACCGAAGCTCTCTCCTGTTTGATTCTGGCAATCAAACGGGGAAGGAAAGGAAATGGTGGAAACACATAAGCCAGGTTGAACGACCAGGGTACTGCTAGGGCATCTATCAGTACTGCCTGAGGATCCCTGGACCTGGATCTGTAACAAGGAAGTTTGGCATTCTGACGAGACGCCATCAAATCCAATTCCCCATAGCTGAACCAGTTGAGCAAACACCTACGGATGGAGCTCCCACTCCCCCGGATAAAAAGTCTGACGACTTAGAAAATCTGCCTCCCAGTTCTCTACCCCTGGGATATAGATCGCTGATAGATGGCAAGAGTGAGTCTCTGCCCATCGGATTATCCTGGAAACTTCTATCATCACCAAGGAACTCCTTGTTCCCCCCTGATGATTGATATAAACTACAGTCGTGATGTTGTCCGACTGAAACCTGATGAATCCGGCCGAAGCCAGCTGAGGCCACGCCTGAAGAGCATTGAATATCACTCTTAATTCCAGAATATTTATCGGTAGGAGGGCCTCCCAGACTGCACCCCAGCCCAGTAGGCTGGCGTCTATCATCACAATAACCCACGCTGGCCTGCGGAAACACATTCCCCTGGACAGGTGATAATGTGACAACCACCAAAGAAGAGAGTCTCTGGTCTCTTGATCCAGATCTATCTGAGGAGATAAATCTGCATAATCCCCATTCCACTGTTTGAGCATGCATAGATGCAGTGGTCTGAGATGCAAGCGAGCAAAAGGAACTATGTCCATTGCCGCTACCATAAGTCCAATTACCTCCATACACTGAGCCACTGATGGCCGAGGAATGGAATGAAGAGCTCGGCAGGTGGTTAAAATCTTTGATTTCCTGACCTCCGTCAGAAATATTTTCATGTCCACTGAATCTATCAGAGTTCCCAGGAATGGAACTCTTGTGAGAGGAATAAGAGAACTCTTTTTCACGTTCACCTTCCACCCATGAGATCTTAGAAAGGCCAACACTAAGTCTGTGTGAGACTTGGCTAGTTGGAAAGTCGACGCTTGGATTAGGATGTCGTCTAGCTAAGGCGCCACTGCAATGCCCCATGGCCTTAGGACCACCAGCAGGGACCCTAGCACTTTTGTGAAGATTCTTGGTGCCTTGGCCAACCCGAAGGGAAGAGCCACAAACTGGTAATGCCTGTCCAGAAAGGCAAACCTGAGGAACTGGTGATGATCTTTGTGGATAGGAATGTGTATCCTGCTTAGAGCCAGCAAAGAGAATGACTAGGGGTGGAGTTAAGGGGGGAGCTATATAGACAGCTCTGCTGTGGTGCTCTCTTTGCTACTTCCTGTCAGGAAGGACAATATCCCACAAGTTAGGATGAATCCGTGGACTCGGTACATCTTGCAAAAGAAACCCCCACTAAATTACAGAAAAATAACAAATTACAGATATTTAAACTAATTACACCAAATCTAATAGCACTATTAAAATAAAAAAGCCCCCCCAATAAAAAAACCCTAGCCTAAACTAAACTACCAATAGCCCTTAAAAGGGCCTTTTGTGGGGCATTGCCCAAAGTAATCAGCTATTTTACCTGTAAAAGAAAATACAAACAACCCCCCCAACAGTAAAACCCACCACCCACACAACCAACCCCCCAAATAAAATACTATCTAAAAAAACCTAAGCTCCCCATTGCCCTGAAAAGGGCATTTGGATGGGTATTGCCATTAAAAGTGTAGTTAGCTCTTTTGCTGCCCAAACCCTAACCTAAAAAAACCCCCACCCAATACACCCATAACAAAACCTAACACTAACCCCCTGAATATCGACTTACCAGGAGACGTCTTCATCCAAGCCGGGCAAAGTAGTCCTCCAGACGGGCAGAAGTCTTCATCCAGACGGCATCTTCTATCTTCATACATCCGGCGCAGAGCGGGCCCATCTTCAAGACATCCGACATGGAGCATCCTCTTCTGGCGAAGACTAAAGCTGAATGAAGGTACCTTTAAGTGACGTCATCCAAGATGGCGTCCCTTAGATTCCGATTGGCTGATAGAATTCTATCAGCCAATCGGAATTAAGGTAGAAAAAATCCTATTGGCCGATGCAATCAGCCAATAGGATTGAAGTTCAATCCTATTGGCTTATCCAATCAGCCAATAGGATTGAGCTCGCATTCTATTGGCTGTACTTTTTAGCACTTTAGTTATGAGTTTTATGTTACGGCGTTGTACCATAAAACTCTTAACTACTGACTTTTAAATGTGGTAGGACTCTTGACAGGCGTAAAAAAGCAGCGTTAGGACCTCTTAACGCTGCTTTTTTACCCTAACGCAAAACTTGTAATCTAGCCATATGTTAGTAACTTAAAAATGCTAGTTAAATGTTGTACTTTTATAAATGCCATCCTAATATGTGTTATACAGGCAGAACTGTTAGATAGAGATTAGTTTACCCAGCACTGCATTATAATTTTAATTTGCGCACTGCAGGACCTGTCTCCAAACCTTTTTATTTTTAGTTCTACAAGCTCCAATATAGTATTTATTATAACTTTTGGAAAAAATTTACCCCAATCTTAATAAGATTTCTTAGCTCACCCAAGTGTGTCCTTATGTCGTTAGTGGGGGGCCCCAGGGGATTGACCTTCTCAGTAACAAACATAAAATGGCGCCTACTTATACTATGGAAATATAGCATCTACATATTAGATTAATATGCTGCAGGAGTCCCCCTCATGGCCAGCGGCCGAGGCTGTGGGTGGGACGAATGTAAAAGGTTTGCTTGGACAATAAAATATGTAACATGTTTGGTCGGAGACTAGACACACTGCTACCACACATAAGCGCAATAGTGAGGGAAACAACCGATCTATATATCACCTCAAAATGACAAACAAAGCCTAACAGACATACAGCATTTCCCTTATGCATAACCCTCACTAAGTCTCAACTAGGTGGCTTTATTAACTTTTATCCTCCCCTTATCGAAACCATATTTATAGCAAGAGCTTATTTAGCATGACTGCTCAATCATGGAACAGTATATTTAAACTTACTCTAATGTCATGCTATACTACATCTCACTGTGTGCTTCGATACCGGCATCCTAAGTATGAGAGGGACTACCAAACAGGACATTAAATGCTTGTTAACCCATCATATACCTAGTTCAGGTCTAGCCTTCATATCCCACCTATTCTATAACTTTTCTTACACATAAGATCGCGATGGTAGTGATGAGTTTAAATTAGTCCTTTTAGGACTCAAGTACTAAACTACCCTTACGACACAATTATTATGCACTATCAATGGACCCAAGAATGGTCTACCCAGTATGTACAAGGGATAACAATCAAGGAAGATGTCCACCCTTTACTTTTCAGTTGCGGTGGCAAAACATGGAACGCTGAAACTAATAAGCTCAGGTATTATATGCATACCTATTCCTGTTTTGACTCTATAATGATGTTTATATGTCAAAGTGTGTATTTATGAAAACTCTATACTGATTTCATGCTTGTAAACTTTTTCTTTTTCCTCAATAAAAATATTAAATATATATATATATATATATATAAATTCAAACAGAGGCAGGACTCCCAAAGGATTTGTAGTTAGAACTCATAAATATGAGAGAATCTTGATATCCAACTAAAAGGAGAGGAAACAAAGATACTTACCGAATTGTACAGGAAGAGAATTGCAGGAAACACAATTCTCAGAGCAGATTCCTGCCATTCTAAACACCTAAAAATAGGTATTCCAAAGAGACAACTAATTAGAATAAGACGAATATGTACAGATATACACAAATATGACAAACATTCCCTAGATCTAACCTAAAGATTGGAACAAAGAAGCTACAAAAGAGAAACTTTACAGTCACTTAGACAACAGGTTAGAGATATGGACAGGGACAAACTACTAAAAAATAAGAAAAAACAATCAGATCTTGGCAGAAGATGTAAAATTTATTACTCAATTTAGTAATCAGTTTGGTAACATCAAAGACATAATAAATAGGAATCTTGAAATACTGACCCTTGACCAGGATTGCAAAGCCATCTTGGGCAGGGGAATAAAATTCATCCCCAAAAAAGCATACACGATTGGAAGCCGTCTGATCAACTATGTCTATAATTCTGAATCTAAAACATGAGAGACATGGCTGGCAAGAAAGGGATTTTTTCGGTGTGGCAGACATTGCAATGTGTGCGCACACTGCAAAACAGGAGAAACAATTATATCAACATCCGATAAGTATGTACATAACATAAAATACAGACTAGACTGTTGTGCTAAATATGTTATTTATGTAATTACTTGTGAGGACTGTGGAAAGCAGTACAAAGGCTCCACTAGTAGGAATTTAAAAGACAGAATACGTGAGCACCTCACATCAATTGAAAGGGATCCTCCAAAAACCCCAGTAGCTAAACATTTTAACTTGCACCCAGAAAATAAAAAAAAGCCTTAAGGTTCCAAGCCATTGACTATATTCCTGCAAATAAGAGAGGAGGAAATAAAAATAAATTGCTGGATGTTGAAGTACAACGGATTTTTAGATTAGAAACGAAAGAACCTAAAGGTATTAATCTAAGGTGGGATCTAGACTTATACCAGGGATTATAGCTTGTTGAGGCACAATCTGGTTGGAATTTATAATAAAGGGTTCAGATAGATAAAAATAAATGGACACTTTAGATCATCACCTTATGCAATATATCCTTTTGACGAGTTGGTACATAACTATTCTGAATGTATTAGTCTGTAAATCAGACCTACTACTATATAGGTTTTGTGTCTTACCTAAATAAGAAAGGATTCTGTAAATATTAACTCACAGAGTACAGATGAACTAATAAATATACACAGAAACCAAAGTATATAAGAAATATGCAAATATACATCAGGGAATACAAACTTCTGTGGTTATGAAAGTGTTTGAATCCACAAAGTGATAATTCTATAATTATAGTCACACTATAACTCTGTTTGTTCTGGGGGCCTTTTGCAACATGTAAATACATAGTATCCAGGCCAATAATATGTATATATCATTATTTGACTTGTTTGAGTATGGTATCGTGTAAACATATCTCTCTTCATATGAACAAACTGTGTTTTTTCATTAGTTTCTTCTTTGTTTTTTTTTTATTTTATTCCTACATGTCTTACTATATAAATTTAACAGTTTTTTCTTTTTTAACTGTTGAATCCTTCCTCTAATATCAATATGTATCCATTTCTAATAATGGCTTAGTTGTAGCAGTTTTTTCTATTAAGTCTTATTGTATTGATTCACGGCTTCTGTATGCTTTTATAACTAGCGGTGTTTCTTAAGTGTATATACTGAGTATAACTGGCTGTATATGTCTCTTTCTTTCATTTGTATATGGTATTGAAGTTGTGGAGTGTGGATAATGTCTTGAGCTAAATATGTTTGAAACTAAGTCTGGCCGCTATAAATATTGTGAACTGTGAGCTGTCACTATTTGGCTCGGACATGTCCCTACTCGCTATAACAGCAATACAATGTCAATTGGTTTGTGGGAGTGACTACAAGCAGCACCGGTTATTTAATCCCTGTATGGTTACTTCCCAAACTATCTTTGAGAAAGCGCCAACCGGCGTGAAACGCGTCAGTTGACGTCACTTGCCTCCCTGTCTTTCAACTTGCCGTGAGTGTCTGTGTTTGCACAGCTCCTGTATGAACTTTTTAAATATTCATTCAATAAATTTTCTATGTGACTTTTAACTAAAGTGCTTTGTGCCTAGTGTCTATACCAGTCAGCAAGTGCTGTTACGAATGTTCACTCATATTTATGAGTTCCCAAGTCCTTTGGGAGTCCTGCCTCTGTTCGAATTTTACTTACAGCAGCTCTCTAACCCGATATCCTCCACGCCGAGTGCAGGAACTTCGAACTAGCAAGCTAGCTCTACGCTGTGTGGACGACGGCGATCGGTCTCTCAAGATAAGTGTCCTTTACCTTACTTAACTTTAACTGCTTTTGTTTTATATATATATATATATATATATATATATATATATATATATATTAAAAAGAACAGGGGCCAGTATTGGTCTCTGGGAGTCTCCACGGATTACCTTTGTCCAATCTGAATATGATCGTTTACAGCTAGTTGTTGCTCCCTGTCTTTTATCCAGTTATTATCCATGAGCTAACATTTTCAGCTATTCCTAGTCCCTTAATTTTGTACATTAATCTCTCATGTGGCACTGTAGCAAACATCTTTGCAAAATCAAACATTAACTGATTCGCCTTTATCTATATTTTACTTACTTCCTAATAGAATTAGATCTATTTCTAATAAAACCATGCTGATTTGAACTCATAATAAGTTTGTTTCCACAAATATGCTCATCTATATAATCCCTTATAGCAGGTCTCAAAATTTCAAGCTACTAGCCAAGTCAAAATGTTATTCGCCACTTCTGATCCCTCCCATCACCAGCCAACACTACACCTGCTACCCACCCACACCTCACTGTCAAACCATAAAGAAAAAATGTCAAAACATTTAACAATAAACAAAAAAAACATGGATAAACACAAACATAGCCAAGTAAATATTATATATAAATGTTTTTAAAACAGACATGTATATAAAAATGACAATTAAACTGTACCACGCTAATTCCTATAAGATCATTCCAGAATAAACCATAACATGGTGTAGACAACAACATTCTTACCATTTACTACTAAGACAGCAAAAGAGAGCAATATTATGAGATGTAAAGGTTATTTGTGACTTCAGCATACAAGAAAATATCATCCTTCTGTATGTGTCTTCATACAGTGTCTATAAAGTATATTTCACTGTAATACACTTGGCACACATCAGTCAGGCAATAGGAAATTTAACACATTTTTGGCATATTTTACCTTTAAGATGCTAGTGTACTTTTCCAGGAACATTAATTTGTATCTAGTTAGCCAATCACAAGAGACAAACAGAGCAATTATCTGTAACATTCCCTTAAAGGGACAGTCAAGTCCATGATTTAAACAGGGCATGTACTTTTAAACAACTTTCCAATTTACTTTTATCACCATTTTTGCTTTGTTTTTTTCGTATTCTTAGTTGAAAGCTAATTCTAGGAGGTTCTTATGCTAATTTCTTAGACATTGAAGACTGCCTCTAATCTGAATGCATTTTGACCACTAGAGGGCATTAGTTCATGTGTTTCATATAGATAACATTGAGCTCATGAACGTGAATTTACAGAGGAGCCAGCACTGATTGGCTAAAATGCATGTCTGCCAAAAGAACTGAAATAAGGGGGCAGTTTGTAGAACCTTAGATACAAGGTAATCACAGAGGTAAAAAATATATTAATATAACTGTGTTGGTTATGAAAAACTGGGGAATGGGTAATAAAGGTATTATATTTCTTTTTAAACAACAAAAATTCTGGTGTTGACTGTCCCTTTAAAACTAGGCTTACCATAACAATTCCACAACTTCTTTATATGAACATGTAACCGGGCATTTTAAGGAAAGTTTAGCTAGCAAGCCCTTTGGAATTAATTTCTGGTTGCCAAGTAACTTATATTCAGAAACTAGGTGCTAAGATATTGTGTGAGCAAGCCCTAAAGAGATGTAAGAGGCCTGTTATTCTCAAATATACTGGTACCAATTCACTTATTTTGTAATGACATAAATACTAAAAATAAACATTAAAGCACTATAGCCTCAGCCTGTTTATTTCCAATACAAAGTATTTATATGTACTGTACAGATGTGCACATACAATATAGTATACTGACAGAAACAGTTGCCTAGGCAGCCAAATGTGTCAGGGTGGTGGTGATCAACTTATAGTAGATGTAAAATTGAATGTTCTCTGACACAGATCTATGTCCCGGCTAGAGCAGCTGTAGTTATCCACCACCACTGAGATGGTTGTATTATACAGGGTCTCCTGGATCCAGCTTCATGGCTGCCATGATAATAAAGGGCAAAATACAGTGGTTTTGCAGGAGGCTCTCTGGCTTACTGTCCAGATACCAACAACTGTCCATGGGAGTTTAGATACCAGTTTGCCGTGGTTATCCATATATACTCAATGCCACAGCCAGAGGTACGCAAAAAGCCATACACACGGTAAGGAGCTCCAGTTATACTGGTTCTCAGTTAGTTTTTTCTTTTCTCTGCACTTTACTGCTACACCTGGAGACTGGACCAGCAGCAACAACAGTGCTCACTTCCTTCCATGTTCCTATATTCCTCCGCTACCCATGCACCCTCGCTCCATCATCATGGTGGCACTGACCGCTATTGCGCCTTAGTCTAATTAGATAGTGAATGAATGTTGATTCAACATTCACTAACTATATTTAACTTGCCTCAGGTTAATTTCTACTCCCCAATGACGAGCGGGCGAGTGGAAATTTTGAGCCCTGCTTATAGTATCTTCCCCACTATCAATGTCAGACTAGCTGGTCTCTAACTTTCAGGATCAGCCCTGTTTCCATTTTTAAAAAGTAGCACAACGCCAGTCCTTGGGTACTATGCCTGAGGATAATGAGTCTTGAAATATTAAGAGTAGAGGTTTTGCTATAACGGTGTTAAGTTCCTGTAAAACCCTTGGGTGTATTCCATCTGGACCTTGGGTTTTATTTACCTTAAAATGATCCATTTTATTCCTGATATCTTCTAGAGATAACCCAATTAACGGTATGGGCTTGTATGTTCTAGTTTGTTTCAAAGTATCTCCCATTGGTTCCTCTCTTGCGTATACTGAAGAAAATAACTTGTCACTGTCAATCATGCTACCCTTCACACATTTTAATGTACCTATATTTTCCTTCTTAGGGTTTTTGCCATTTGTGTACTTATAAAACCTTTTAGGATTTGACTTAGAATCCTTTGCAATTAATCTATAAGTTTCAATTTTGACTGATTTGATTGCTTTTTTGCATGCTTTTTTACATTCCTTATACATATGTAATGTTGAGTCTGTACTATTTTCTTTGAATAATTTAAATATCCTATGTTTTTTTCTAATTTTTCTTAACACATTTTTTATTTAGCCACATTGCCTTGGATTTATTTCTTTTACTTTTAGAACCATGTGGTATGTGTTGATATGTATATTTGATATGTATATTTATTTAACAAAGTTTTAAATGTTATCCATTTATTCTCTGTATTTATATTAGAGAATACTTTGCCCCAATTTAGGTTATTTAACAATTTCCTTAAATCATTGAATTTTTCTTTCTTAAAATTAAGTCTTACGGCCAGATTACAAGTTTTGCCTTAGGAGCTCTGCGGTGCTAACGAGCAGTTTTTTCTCACTGCTCACTTACCTGCAGCGCTGGTATTACAGGTTTTTCTAAACCCGGTGTTAACAGGCAAGAAGTGAGCGTAGAGTAAAATTGTGCTCCATACCGCACTCCAATACCAGCGCTGCTTAAGTCAGCGGTGAGCTGGTCGTACGTGCTCATGCACGATTTCCCCAAAGACATCAATGGGGAGAGCCAGCTGAGAAAAAGTCTAACACCTGCCAAAAAGCAGCGTAAAGCTCAGTAACGGAGCCCATTGATTCCTATGGGGAAACTAAAGTTATGTTTACACCTAACACCCTAACATGAACCCCGAGTCTAAACACCCCTAATCTTACACTTATTAACCCCTAATCTGCCGCCCCCGACATCGTCGACACCTGCATTATACTTATTAACCCCTAATCTGCTGCCCCCAGCATCGCCGACACCTACATTATATTTATTAACCCCTAATCTGCCACACCCAACGTCGCCGCCACTATATTAAATTTATTAACCCCTAAACCTAAATCTAAAATAACCCATAATCTGCCACCCCTAAACCTAAGTCTAACCTAAATATAATTTAAATAAATCTAAATAAAATTACTATCATTAACTACATTATTCCTATTTAAAACTAAATACTTACCTATAAAATAAACCTAAAACTTAGTTACATTGTATCTAGCTTAGGGTTTATTTTTATTTTACAGGCAAGTTTGTATTTATTTTAACTAGGTAGAATAGTTATTAAATAGTTATTAGCTATTTAATAACTACCTAGCTAAAATAAATACAAATTTACCTGTAAAATAAAACCTAACCTAAGTTACACTAACACCTAACACTACACTACAATTAAATAAATTACCTACATTAAATACAATTAAATAAATTAAATTAAATTAGCTAAATTACAAAAAAAAACCCACTGAATTACAGAAGATAAAAAACAAATTACAGATCTTTAAACTAATTAATCTAATAGCCCTATCAAAATAAAAAAAGCCCCCAAAAATAAAAAAAAATCCCTAGCCTAAACTAAACTACCAATAGCCCTTAAAAGGGCCTTTTGCGGAGCATTGCCCCAAATAAATCAGCAATTTTTCCTGTAAAAAAAATACAAACACTCCCCCCCCAACAGTAAAACCCACCACCCACACAACCAACCCCCCCAAATAAAATACTAACTAAAAAACCTAAGCTCCCCATTGCCCTGAAAAGGGCATTTGGATGGGCATTGCCCTTAAAAGGGCATTTAGCTCTATTGCAGGCCCAGAGCCCTAACCTAAAAAATAAACCCACCCAATACACCCTTAAAAAAATCCTAACACTAACCCCCGAAGATTCACTTACCAGGAGAAGTCTTCATCCAAGCGGCAAGTGGTTCTCCAGGCAGGCAGAAGTGGTCCTCCAGACGGGCAGAAGTCTTCATCCAGACGACATCTTCTATCTTCATCCTTCCGGCGTGGAGCGGGTCCATCTTCAAGACATCCGACGCGGAGCATCCTCTTCAAACGACGGCTTCTTCGGAATTAAGGTAGAAAAAATCCTATTGGCTGATGCAATCAGCCAATAGGATTGAGCTGGCATTCTATTGGCTGCATCAGCCAATAGGATTTTTTCTACCTTAATTCCGATTGGCTGATAGAATTCTATCAGCAAATCGGAATCTAAGGGACGCCATCTTGGATGACGTCACTTAAAGAGATATTCATTACGAAGAAGCCGTCGTTTGAAGAGAATGCTCCGCGTCGGATGCCTTGAAGATGGACCCGCTCCGCGCGGGAAGGATGAAGATAGAAGATGCTGTCTGGATGAAGACTTCTGCCCGTCTGGAGGACCACTTCTGGCCGTCTGGAGGACCACTTCTGCCGGCTTCATTGAGGACATCTTGCCGCTTGGATGAAGACTTCTCCCGGTAAGTGAATCTTCGGGGGTTAGTGTTAGGATTTTTTTAAGGGTGTATTGGGTGGGTTTATTTTTTAGGTTAGGGCTTTGGGCCTGCAATAGAGCTAAATGCACTTTTAAGGGCAATGCCCATCCAAATGCCCTTTTCAGGGCAATGGGGAGCTTAGGTTTTTTTAGTTAGTATTTTATTTGGGGGGTTGGTTGTGTGGGTGGTGGGTTTTACTGTTGGGGGGGTGTTTGTATTTTTTTTAACAGGAAAAATTGCTGATATCTTTGGGGCAATGCCCCGCAAAAGGCCCTTTTAAGGGCTATTGGTAGTTTAGTTTAGGCTTGGGGTTTTTTTTATTGGGGGGGGGGGCTTTTTTTATTTTGATAGGGCTTTTAGATTAGGTGTAATTAGTTTAAAGATATGTAATTTGTTTTTTATTTTCTGTAATTTAGTGTTTGTTTTTTTGTAATTTAGCTAATTAAATTTAATTTATTGTATTTAATGTAGGTCATTTATTTAATTGTAGTGTAGTGTTAGGTGTTAGTGTAACTTAGGTTAGGTTTTATTTTACAGGCACATTTGTATTTATTTTAGCTAGGTAGTTATTAAATAGTTAATAACTATTTAATAACTATTCTACCTAGTTAAAATAAATACGAACTTGCCTGTAAAAGTAAAAATAAACCTTAAGCTAGATACAATGTAACAATCGGGCGAAACGCGTCAGGGGAGAGTAGTGAATACGTTCACACTCTATCTTTATGTGATTTTATCAGCCCGGTTTTACTAAGATGTTCTCCTCTCTAACACACAATTATAGTTAATATGTTTATGGTCTGGGTTGTGCCAGACCTAGTATAGCTGATTTACACGCTCTTATTATTAGCCGGTAACAGAGTCTGGTAATCCTCTAGAGGTTTCACACCATTATTAGCCACATTCTAGGGTCGCTATTGACTCGCTGATACCATGTGAATGAACAGTGATTTGAGTTAACCTGCTTAAACTGTGTTCAATTGGCAACAATGTGTTTAATACTTTCTGTGTAGCGGCTGAAGCCCTAAACACGCCACACTGTTACCATCTGAAATTTGAATGAATGCCCTGGTCTACTACACACTTATAGTAAATATGCCCACAGCCTGGGTTGCGCCAGACTTAATATAGCTGAGATATATGCACAATCTTGCCACAGTTCATGGTATGAATGAGTGATCGCAGCTTATACGTTGATGCTGTGGGGTATTAATGAATGACTCCAGCTTAAATGCTGAAACTGAGAATTAATAGAAATATCACGAAATAAACTTCTGTATAAAGACTCAAGTTCAACACATGCCACATCACTTTTATCAATATGCTATAGTGCAGCGGATTGTAATACGCTAATCTATGTGATCTGTAATTGGAGCATATCTATTCTAATACTGGTATATCCATTTTACTCCCATAGCAGTGTATA